>NC_063188.1:70210605-70291636 GCF_023159225.1 Perognathus longimembris pacificus | reverse complement strand
ATATAGCATACCAATTGATTTTTGTAAGTTGAAGCAATTTTATATTTCTGCAGTAAATCTCACTATGTTCTCTCTGCCTGCTTCCTCCCCCTATCTGATTTACTCGGTCTTGGTCTTGCTCTCTCTCTCTTTCTCTGTCTTTCCCTTTCTCTTTCTCTTCAGCACATGTGTAATTTGTGGGGGACTTTGAAAAACAATAATAATCTGTGTTTGAATTTTTTCTGATTCCTGGTGTTATTTTTGGATTTGCTTAATGCTAAGCTCATAGTTCTCATTAGGAGGTAGCTCCTCCTCTTCCATTTGTGGGGCAATCTTGTGGGTCCCAAATGTTCCTTATATATTTGGCATAATTCACCACTTATACCTGGAGTATTCTTTGTGAGACTGTTTTTTGTTATATTAATCCTGTGTCTTTTATTGTTATTAACCTAATTAGATTTCGCTTGCATCTTCCACGGATTTGCCCAATGGAATGCCATTTTCTAATTTCCTAGCAAGAAAGATTGTTTATACTATGCTTTAAAAATTTTAATTTCTGGGAGTTTGCATTCCTATCCCATTTTTTTTTAATTTCTGAATATTATGACTTACATCTTTTGTATTTCTCTGAATGGTTTTTTATTATCTTTAAGTGGCTGTATAAAGGAGTTGCCATTCACCAAAGCAGTTTATGAATATAGCCCATCTTGATCACTGTCACCCCTTTCAACCTTCTCATCCTCCATTCCCAACACACCCCTTACATTACTTACTTTAATTTTAGGTAATTTATTGAAACCTTTGGCCTTTTAACAAAGACCTTTATGTGTACAATGCATCTTGATCTGTGTCATCACTTCAACATCTTCACCCCCCTTCAACCCCATCGCTTTCATTTATATTTCTGAATTCTGTGGTATATACAATGAAGTCTTAACCAGCATTCTGTCCTTTTCCCTGCTCATTTTTCTACCCCTCTACCCTTGGCCCAATCCTCCCTCTTGCAAGTACCTATTAAGTACCTATTTCCTGGTATTTATTTTGTTGGGCTTTGATTTAGTTTTTTTTTGGGGGGGAGGAGGGGGCGAGGGCTTGTTGTTTTTTTTTTTGTTTGTTTGTTTGTTTGTTTTTGCCAGCCGTGGGGCTTGAGGGCCTGAGCAGTCTCTGGCCATGTTTTTTGGCATGTTTTGTTTATTGCCAGCCCTGGGGCTTGAACTCAGGGTCTGAGCACTGTTCCTGTTTCTGTTTGTTTGTGTGTTTGTTTGTTTTTTGCTCAAGGCTAGCACTCCACCACTTGAGCCACAGCGCCACTTCTGGCTTTTGATATATATGTGGTGCTGTGGAGTCGAACCCGGGGCTTCATGTACATGAGGCGAGCACTTCAGCACTAGGCCATATTCCCAGCCCTGATTTAGTCTTTTTTAAAAGAATTAAGTTAATTGTGCTCTCCATCGAGTGTACTACCCTTCAATTAATTAATGTGTAACCACTTAGTTACTTGGTTCACCTGTAGATTTATAGGCACATTCTAGCTACCACAAATGCGGGAAACCATGCAACCTTAGTTTCTCTGTGTCTGACTTACTTCAATAACATGTTTTGTTTTGTTTTTTTTTTTCCAGGCCTTTCCATTTCCTTATGAATTGTACGATATCATTCTTTCTGACAGATGAGTAGAATTCCATAGTGCATAAATACCCCCACTTTCTCAGTCCAGTCATCCATTGAGAGACATCTGGGCTGACTCCATATTTTTTCTATGGTAAATAATTCTGTAACGAATACGGTTATGCTGGTAGCTTTACCGTGGCCTTGTGTTGGATTGGAAAATGCCTAGGAGTTCAATTGCTGAGGCATAGGGTAGCTCTATGTTCATTCAGTCTTTTGAGATACAGCAACATTTCCTGTTTTCTTGGTGGTTAATTGGAGAGTAGAGTCTCATTGATTTTCCTGCCCGTGCTGGCTTTGAATGGTGATCCTTAGATCTCAGCCTCCTGAGTAGATAGGATTAGAGATGTGAGCCACCAGGGCCTGGCTAATACTTTTCCCAGCCCTCTAAGAGAACATCTTTTTCCTCCTAGTTCCTCCATTATTTACAAATTAGAGCATGGAATTGTTTGTTTTTGTGAGTTGTGGAGCTTGAACTCAGGGCCTGGGCACTGTCCCTGAGTCCTTTGTGCTCAAGACCAATACTTTGCCACTTGAGCCACAGCTCCACTTCCAGTACTTGAGTGGTTAATTGGAGACAAGAGTATCACGGGGACTTTTCTGCCCAGGCTGGCTTCAAATTGCCATCCTCAGATCTCAGCCTCATGAGTAGTGAGGATTACACGGCATGAGCCAGCAGCAAAGCAACTGGCAAGTCCTGATCTTTTGATAAATAATTTTCATAATGCTTTGATGTTTTCCCATGTTTTCCTCCAATTTTTCTACCATGTCTAATCAGTCTTCAAGTCCTGAAACTGTCATTCCTGTCGTCCACTGTTGGAGAGACATTCCACTGTATTTTCTGTATTCCGGATTTCAGGTTGTTGGTTTTATTTTTCTCCCTTCATCTCTTTTTATGAAGATCCATTTTCATCTATGCACCAGGTGGCTCACCCTTGTAATCCTAGTTACTCAGGAGGCTCGAATCTGAGGAATGTGGCACAAAGCCAGACTGGGCAGAAAATTCCACGATAGTCTAATATCTATTTAACTACCAAAAGGCCAGAAATGGAGCTATGCTCAAATGGGAAAGCACCAACCATGAGCTCAAAAGCCCTGGGAGAGTGCTCAGGCTCTGAGTTCAAGCACAGGACCAGCAAAAAGAAAATTTAAAAAAATTGTTTTTGCCAGTCCTGAGGCTTGAACTCAGAGCCTGAGCACTGTCCCTGGCTGCTTTTTCTTAAGGCTAGCACTCTACCACTTGAGTCACAGCACCACTTCTGGCTTTTTCTATATATGTGGTGCTGAGAAATCGAACCCAGGGCTTCATGTATACGAGGCAAGCACTCTACCACTAGGCCATATTCCCAACCTGAAAATAAAAATAGTTCATAAAGAGTCTTTTTCATGTCTTGCACTGACTTCTCTACTTCACTAATTTGTTCATTTGTGTTTTCTTGGCGTTCTTTCAGCTATATTCTCTTTTATCTTGTCGTTTGTATTTGTTTGGTGTTCACCTAGCTTCTTTTTCCTGGAGGAGAAGAGGGCTACACCTTGCATTGTGAGCATTTGAGTCAATATATGAATGGTATTCTGGGGCTAGAAGCATGGCCTAAGTGATGGAGTGCCAGTCATGAGTGAGAATGTCACATGAGTACAACAATTACTTGGGTTTAAACTCCAACACCATCAACATTGGCTGGAGGCATGGCTCAAGCATAGAGTGGCAGCTGAGCAAGGAAGCCAAGCAAGAGGATAGGCCCTAGTTCAAACCCCAGTACCTCTAAAAATCCAAAACAAAATGTGACTTATTTAAATTACTATATACTTGCCAGGTACTGGTGGGTCATGTCTGTCTTCCTAGCTACTCAGGGATTCAATTAGGGAAGGAAAAGATCCAATTATCTTTATTTGCATAACATATGATCCTATATGTAAAGGCACTTGTAATCTACTCTGCAAGATCTACCCAGATCTGTGAAACATTTCCAGTAATGTAATAGGATATAAAAACAGCATATAAAAATCAAGAGCACGTCTACATAGCAACAATGAACAGACTGAGAAATAAATCAGGAAAACAACCAGGAGCCAGTGACTCATGCTTATAATCTTAACTACTCAGGAGACTGAGCTCTGAAGATTGTGGTCCAAAGCCAGTCAAGGAAGACAAAGGCAGAAGACTCCTATCTCCAACTATATAGATAACAGCTAAATTACTTATGATCTATCTTGTGACCTGCCATACCACTCCTAGAAATATACATGTGAAGGAAGTTTAAATCAATATGCCCAAAAGATCTTGAATAACTCATTTGTTGCAGGTTTTTGCTCAAAATAGACAAGGAGCCCAAAAAACTGATGAACAAATAAAGGAGATATAGTATATGTAAAACATGGCCTGGGGCTGGGGATATAGCCTAGTGGCAAGAGTGCACCACATATACAGAAAACATCCAGAAGAGGCGCTGTGGCTCAAGTGGCAGAGTGCTAGCCTTGAGCAGGAAGAAGCCAGGGACAGTGCTCAGGCCCTGAGTCCAAGGCCCAGGACTGGCCAAAAAAAAAAAACAAAAAACATGGAATAGTACTAAACCACTATGCAAAATGAAATTATGTCATTTGCAGGACAATGGGTGGAACTGGACATCATCCTGTTGGGCAAGATAAGCTTTAGCCTTTTAAGCCAAGCTCCAAAGGCCAAATCGCATGTGTTTTCACTCATTGTGGAATCTAGATCTGAAAGATGTACATACGCATTTGAGGCAGGATGGACTGGGGAAAAATGAGGCCTGGTGAAGGCAACTCAGAAGCAAGGTATTCAGAAACACAGAAGCACTATCTTTGCTTTTAAGAGAAATAGCAGGATGCATTCCTTACCTCAAGAATCAGCCTCTGTTTGGTGGCAGGATGCATCCCTTCCTCAGAGAAATGTCTCTGCCCATCTCACCAAAAAATAGTAAAGGGTGGACCCAAACCATAAGCAACCAGAATGTTGAACAAGAGCCAGAAATTTAGAACATTTAACACCACCAAAAGTGATTGAGAGCAAAGATGCATACCTCTCTTTGCATAACTTTAAATCAGACCCCTGCCTTTATCATAGAAATACCCCTGATGCCAATGAGCTCTGTGTCTCTCTCCCTTTGAGAGTACCCACACTCTGTTAGTGTGTGCCCCAGCCTTCAGGCTTGTCTGCCTGCCTTTTGTCTGCTTGCCTGTTTGCTTCCTTACTCAATAAATTTCCACCAAGTTTTCTTAACATTATGAATTGTCCAGAAATTCTTATTCTGTGTTTAAAGTCAAGGACCCTGCATGAAGAATCTCTACTTTTAGAGGGAAACTTCATAAACCCTCACCTGCACCCAGTAACACATGTATTATGTGCACACATATAACATCTATACATAGTATGGGATATCTATGTGCGTGTGTGTGTGTGTGTGTGTGTGTGTGTGTGTGCCTGTGTCTGTGTATACATACACAGTAAGCAATTATAGCTATTCAATTGTTGGCAAGAAAGTAGTAGAAGGGATAGAAAAGAGGTCAATGGAGGGGAATAATATCATGTACATTGTGTGTATAAATGAAGATTTCACAAAGAATTACATTGAAAGCCATTGAACAATTAGTGGGTATAGCAAGGGGAGAAAGCTACAGACAGGCTTACTCAGACATGAACATAATATATGCATTTCTGAAATACGTTGCTGAATTTCCATGTCAAAATAAATATAGACCAAAAATAGTGGTAATAATGTAAGCCAGAGCCTGTGAGTACTAGAGAGATAGATGGGGAGCGAATAGAGAGGGTACATGTGTGTGACTATGATTGATGTAATTCATGTATATATATGAATATAGGACAGTGAAACCTGTTGTGTGGTTTTTTTTTTGCCTAAAAATGTGGAGGGGAGCTAAGGAAGACTAATGAGTGTGCTTATTGATTATGGAGCATTGTGTGCTTGTACAGAAATATGCTAATAAAATCCCTCTTGTCTAAAGAAAGGAAATTTACAGTATTTTCATGATGTTATGCACTAAGGAGAAAAATAATTGAAGGAGGTAGGTTGCTAAATCTCTTATGGTTACAGTGATATTGGAAATCTGGTCCCCTGGACTCAAGGCTGATTCAGAGAAAATGAGAACAAGGTTTTTGTGAAAAAGCATTAATTCTGCAAGGGAAAATGAAGTCCCTACTGGGCTTCTATCTCAAAAACTGCCGTTCTGTCCCCAGGGGGGCTGGGAAGGTGGGGAATGTCCAAGGCTATGATCTGCTGGATGTACATGCTGAGTTATGGATTTTGGTTGGCTTATTTCCCGATACACTACCATTGACCTCCAGAATCGTGTCTTTTGTTAACCTGAATGTTCCTTCACTCACATGGTCAGTGAGACAAAGTCAAGGAGCAGGATGCCCTTAACTGGCACTGGAAAGATGTTCTTGATGTCTTTCACATGAAGAGGATGGGGAGAGAAAAGACAAAAGAGGAAGAAAAATGAATGTTTATTTAAAACTTTCATTTAGAAAACATTTGTATAACTTAGAGCAGGCTGGCTGATCAAGTGAGTTAGTTGTTAAATTAAAACTATTGTTGTGAGCATATTGATGTGTCTGTCCCCATGACAAGTTCCTTACTTTTGGTCTTCCATTTGAATGGGGGAAAGGTGCTGTAGCCATTGGGCTGCTGCTTTCTGCAGAAGTTGGGCAGTACTAAAGGATTGTTGTGATTTAAGGCACTGTACTGTATGTGTGAAGGGCCTCAACAGAGGTTTTGCATAGGTCAGATATATAACAAATTGATAAGTAAAAATGTAGGTATATTTATCCTGCAGTTGGTCATTCCAAAATGAATGACACCTAACAGAATAGACTGAACACCATGCAGGAACTAAAAAAGCCACACAATTTGCCCACCCCCACACCATCTAAAACGAAGTGTAATGCAATCTAGTTTGTTGTACCAAGCAACTTGTTGTCTGTCTAAATGGAAGCCCTTTGCCAAACATGTGTGTTTACCTTTTGCATACAATTGTCCAGCATAAGGGTTTGTCTTAGTGTCAGGTAAGCAGAGCCCTTTTCTTAATCTCTCAGTTTGTTACTTTTGGAAATGTTAGCACAAAGGACTCCATTTTGATTTGGACAAATAGCCTGCTTGTTTCTAAAGAATTCTCTCTGAAGGCATCATTGATGAACTCTACTGAGGTTTGGTTTAATTGCTCCACGTTTGTAGGGTGAGATTTTTTCTGGTGGTTCTGATCTGGTCCTATATCACAGAAGAAGTGACAGCCACGAATCAAGGGCAATAAGACCCTTTTGGCAACTAACCTGTTTCAAGTGAGTGGTTACCTGGAGTCCATTCTGACTAAATTTTTCTGGAGTCCATTTGTAAGTTTAATTTTATCTTTCCTTATAGTTGATATCCTAACATCCTGAAATGCTATTTTTCTTAGAAGGTTCATTTTTGCAGAATTTGAACACACTGTACTCACAAAGTTTGAGGAGAAAAATACCAAACAAAACTTAAAATAGGCTAGGTTCCTGTGACTCAGATTTGTAATCCTAGCTACCCAGAAGACTGAGATCTGAGGGTTGTGGTCTAAATTTAGCCTGGGCAGGGACTATTCCATGAAGCTCTTGTCTCCTAAACTACCAAAACGGTGGAAATAGAACTGTAATTCAAGTGGTAGAGTGCTAGCCTTGAGCCAAAAACACTCAAGCCCGGAGTTCAAGCTCTAGGACTAACCCCCCCCCCCCCCCCGCCACACACACACATAAGAGAAAATATTTAAAGATAACTAATTTGTTTAACAAACAAATACTTACTAAGTTCATTTCCTGTAGGTTCCCTTGCAAATAGTCTAGAGATCAAACTATAGATGGCCAAAACAACATGGATACCATTTGGAAGAAAACTTACCAGTGACAGTCTAGGAGACAGTAATTATGACTGAAAGCATTATGTCAGCAAGCATTTTTATTACCCTAAGATATATTCACTTTCCAGTATAAACATTGACACGATTTATGCACATCTCATCAATAATATTTAAATCCACATTTAATTTTGTCTTTTAATACTAAATAAAGAGAAAAAGTGATAAAATTAATAAAAGGGCAAGCTAACTAGAGAGTTCTCAAAGGAAAAAAATGGCTAAAAGATACATGAAGAAATGTTCAACATCCTTAGCCAACGGGAAGCTGCAAATCAAAACCACACTAAGATTCCATTTCACCCAAATCATAAGGGCATCCATCAAGAAAACAAACAACAACAACAAATACTAGCCAGGATGCATAGAAAAAGTGAACCTCCTACACTGGGAATGGGAATATAAACTAGTGCAATCACTATGGGAATCCCTCCAAAACCTAAAAGTAGACCTTCCTTATGGCCCCACAATGAAGCAACTGTGTGCGCGCATGCACGCATGCATGCACATCAAAAGGAGTATAAATCAATATACAACAGAAGTGTCTGCATGCCTATGTTCATTTCAGCACTATTCACAATAGTCAAATGCTGAACTCTCCTCAAGTGCCCAGTAATGGATCAAGGGATAGCTTGCTGGTCAAAGTCCAATTGGATATTTGTAACATTTTTTTTTTTGTGGGCTACAAAAAATGGTCAAGATAGGCAGATGTGTTCTGGGCAGTTGGTGAGAGCTAATTAGAAGTATAAGTTTCTTATCTCTCTGTATTTTATCTTTGGGACTAGAACTTGGTACCTGACATTTTTTTTTGTTTTTGGCTAGCTCTTTACCAACTGAGCCATGTCTCCAACCCCAAGTATATGTTTCTGACTACTTATCCACCACATTATTTCATGGGCCTTATACAGAACAGAGGATGTATATTTACCACCTTCAGTTTTAATACAGAGAATTAGGTCTCAGTTTTACAATAGTATATTCGATTTTGATTTTAGAAAATTCTTAAAAGAAAAGTCAATTTGGGGCTGGGAATATGGCATAGTGGCAAGAGTGCTTGACTCGTATACATGAAGCCCTGGGTTCGATTCCCCAGCACCACATATATGTGGTTCAAGTGGCAGAGTGCTAGCCTTGAGCAAAGAGAAGCCAGGGACAGTGCTCAGGCCCTGAGTCCAAGGCCAAGGACTGGCAAAAAAAAAAAAAAAAAAAAGTCAATTTGATCACATGTGGGTTTTTCAAAAGCTTTTATACATTAAAATTTACTCCAGCATAATAATAACTCTCATTAACTTATGGGGGTTCCTCCTCCTCCTCCTCCTCCCCCTCCCCCTCCCCCTCCCCCTCCCCTCCCCCTCCCCTGTAATACTACCTAAATCAAACAGTAATCTTAGCCCTCAGAAGGCAGAGGCAGGAGGATTTGAGGCCACTTTGGGCTCCATAGCAAGTTTCAGATGCAGTAGAGGGAGCCTGTCTCAGAAAGCAAACACACAAACAAAATAAGTGTTGTGGTACATAATCCATAATATTAGGACGTATTAGGTAATATGAAGCAAGAATATCCCAAGTTCAAAGCCGACTAGGGCTACATAGTAAAACCCTGTCTCAAAATAAGGAATCCATTAAAAATACTAAACAAAAAATGCTAGACTATCACCCACAACTCTTTTAATCAATTTCCACTTCAAAAATTAAAGGCAGGGGCTGGGGATATAGCCTAGTGGCAAGAGTGCCTGCCTCGGATACACGAGGCCCTAGGTTCGATTCCCCAGCACCACATATACAGAAAACGGCCAGAAGCGGCGCTGTGGCTCAAGTGGCAGAGTGCTAGCCTTGAGCGGGAAGAAGCCAGGGACAGTGCTCAGGCCCTGAGTCCAAGGCCCAGGAGTGGCCAAAAAAAAAATTTAAAAAAAATTAAAGGCAACCGGGCACTGGTAGCTGAGGCCTGTAATCCTAGCTACTCAGGAGGCTGAGATCTGAAGATCAGGGTTCGAAGCCAGCCCAGAAAGAAAAGTCTGATAGACTCTTCTCTCTAATTAACTACCAAAAAAGCTGAAGTAGAGCTGTGAATTGAATAGTAGAGAAGCAGCCCTGAGCTGGGTTGCTGGGGGCTAGCCAGTTCCCCCCATGCCAGGCTGGGCAGTTTCTGAGCTGTCTGTTTAGGACCATCAGACACACACATGCACTCCCTAGGCTCAATCCCATGTGCACACACTCACAGAGATATGTGGGCACCATCACAAATACATCCTGTGTGGTTGGGCCGTTAAGGGTCAGGTGCTGGCACTCAGCCTATGCCTGACTTTTCTGCTGCCACCTTCCCATCCCTCACCTTTCCCTGGCCCTGATGGTTTTGCCGGATCTGTACAGGAAATATGACTTCTCTTCCTGGAAGGGGCTGGGATGAGCTGGGCATTCTGTGTCCTTGGGTTCTCTCTTTCTAAGCAAAGCGAAAAACGCAAAAGAAAAAGCTAAACAAGAGAGAAAGGAAGGAAGGAGAAAGAAAGAGAGGAAGAAAGAAAGAAGGAAGGAAGGAGGGAAGGAAGGAAGGAAAGAAGGAAGGAAAGAAAATTCAGAAAGAAGGAAAGAAAGAAAGAGAGAGGAAGGAAGGAAGGAAGGAAGGAAGGAAGGAAGGAAGGAAGGAAGGAAGGAAGGAAGGAAGGAAGGAAGGAAGGAAGGAAGGAAAGAAAAAGACAGGTCAAGTATAACTAGAAGCTCCCTTCATGGGACCTTACACATGTTCTGCCCATAGCAGCCTCAGCTGGCAGAAGCTTTTCCCCCAAAAAAGTCAAAACACAGATATTTTTACATGAGAAAAGGCTCTGCAGACTCACTCACCAAGGGATGGGAATGTGTGAAGGACAGATTTTTGTACTCTGTTTTCCTAGCAATTGTTTCGTCTTTCTGTGCTGAAGGGTTGGAGTGACCCAGTGTCTTAGGAAGCCGTCTCCTGTCACATCGTCATAGTGTGCCTGTGTCCCCTGTGTTGCTCTGCCCACTACCAGCAGCATGTCCCTGTGGCTCACAGGATGCCCAGCAGTTTTCCTCCTCATGTGCCGAAGAGACGGCACTTCCCAGCAGCTGTGGCCACCTCAAATGACACGTTTGGGCCCGTGTGAACAGTGTGGCTGCTTTCTGGGGAGGACTCATGGCCCAGCCCCAGTCATGCCTCCACAGCAGCTGTAGGCTGGCTGTGCAGCCTGGGGATGCCAGGTCTGCCTGGTCGAGGCCTCCTAATGAACCTGCAACTCAACTGGAGCCCCAGTTCTTGGCTTGAAGCTGGGTCCCAGTGTCAGCTGCTGGCAGCTGATGAGTACAGGCGTTTCTGAGGGTGCAGACCTTGCTAGGGTAGGAGGCTTCCACTGGTCTTCCATCCCTGAAAACCCTGTCCCTGTGGCAAACACACAGAAATTCTTGCCCATAGCAGCACCTTGCCTCTCTCCAGGGTATTTGTCAAAAAGTTCCAAACTGTTAATCTTCACCACATTGGTGGACACCCTCAGGTGGGGGCCCATTGTGGCAAAGGTTCCATGCAAAGAGCTCTTCCACAGAACTGGCCCTCTAGGGTCTCTGGGGAGTAGGTGGAGAAGGAGGCCTGCGTGCGGTTCATGTTTTTGTGGAGTAGGAGAGGATGCCTAAAACTTCCTGCTGAAGGGTTCTCTCTGCACCTTCACTCCCTCTGGGGGTCTGCAGTGCCTAAAAAGGGGGATCTCCTATCTTCTCCTATCGGATCCTGCACACTGAGCACTTGTTTCGAGTACCCAATCTATCTTTAAGGCTTGCTTCCAAGTCAGAATTCTGAAACCATCAATGCCCTGCTCCAGCACCACCACCCAGGGTTCCACACTCTCCCTGGCAGAATGTAACCCAGGTTACCAAAGCAGTTTCTGAGGCCAACTTTCATAGCAGTTGAGCCTTTGTCTTTTCAGGCCATGGTCCTACAAGGACTGCAGGGTTGGCCTCAGCAGCCACCCTGGCTCCATCCTGCTTCCCTTGTATGCTGCCCCAGAGGTGTGGCAGATGGTCTGTGGGGGTTGGAGATGGTGGTAAGAGATTCGTACCCATTCATCTCCCACTCTCTTCCATTTGTACAAGATGGTTATTACTGGTGGCCACAGGGTCAGGGTAGAGCTACTATAGTATCTCTAGAAAAAAATCACGACCAGAATATCCACTGCCTGCAACCTTTATCTGTGCCATCACCACCACCACCACCACCACCATCTGCCCACAGGAGTGCTCAGTGACTGAGTCCAGAACTTTAAGCTGGGGTTTAGAAGAGGCAGCCACCACACCAGGCATCACCATTCTGCTGCAGGCCCAGCTGGCCAGGAGGAGGCACTGCAGATGGCTTTGGCTCTACCTGGGGCTTTGGAGGAGGTGGGTAGCAGATGAGAGGGCTGTTGTCCCACCCCAATGGCCTGGCAAGATTCTTGAACGTGTGAGCCTGGAGAGAAGAAGCCCTGAACAAAAACTATGCCCCTCACCTGTCCCCAACTATCTCCTGCCTCTTTCAGGGTCACCTAGCCTGCCAGTCCACCACCCCTGGCTCATACTTACCACCTGGGTTTTCACTCCAGGCCAGCAGGTTGCCCCAGACCCTAATTAGGGCACTAGGGCAAGTTCCTTGATAGAGTCCAAGGCCACGTGGGGCCTAGTGAGTTATCAGCCTTGAGCTGCAAAGTGACCCCTCCCACCTGCCCAGGGGCAGGGTATCTGCTGTATCAATCTGTCATTGTATTATAAATACAGTAGAACAAGAAATGTACTCACTGCCTTTCATATGAATCTGTAATCCCTCTGTATCACACTTTGACCAAAAAAAAAAAAAAAAAAGAAAGAAAGAAATACAGATTTTCATACCTTGGGGAGATGCTGGGTGTTGAGAACCAGCCCTGAGTAAAACAGCTAAAGGACATTGCTGTGGCTCAGATTTGAGGCGCCAGTACCAGCACAAACAAATAAACAAACAAACAAACGAATGAATAAGTCTGCATGGTACATAGGCCATTAATCCCTGGACTGCTCCATAGGTTGAGGCAAGGTGATCATGGTTTCCAGGCCAGCCTATGCTACAAGCAAAGACTAATGATCAATTGTCTTGCATGAAGATGGCTGTGAAACCAATTTCTCTGTTGCCAAAAATAAATCCAAGGCTGGGCAGGGTAGTGCATGCTTTTAATCTTTGTACTTAGTAAACTGAGGCAGGAGGATCTTGAGTTCAAAGTCAACCTGTGCTTCTTAATTAGAACAAGTCTCAAAATACAAAACATGTGGCTCAGTGTTGGCTGTTTTTCTAGCATCAAGGAGAACTCAGGTTCAATTCTCACCTCCCAAGGGAGGAAAATATCTCATTTGTGATACGAATGTGGCTCAATGCTGGGTTTGATTCCCTGATATGCGTGCGCGCGTACACACACACACACACACACACACACACACACACAATTACTAGTGTAATATTATATTTCTCAGTGGTGAGAGGTGTCCAATATAGACAAGGCCAAAATTTCCAACAAACAAATAATCTCACATTTGTGTCACACCCCTATAATCGTGGTAGTTGGGAGGCTGAGACAGCATGATTGTGAGTTCAAGGCCATCCTGGCTACTTAATGAAACTTTGTGTCATAAAACAAGCAAACAATAACAGTTGAGCTGAGTGTGTGGTTCAATAGAAAGTACATATCTGTCATAAAAATGGTCATGGATTCAATTCCCAGCTCAGTCAAAATAAAAAAGCCAGACATGTTTACCCAGAACAACAATGCCAGCATTCTGTCAGTGGACATAGGAGAATAGCCTGAGTTCAAGGCCATTTGGTACACATAAAGTGATGTCTTAAAAATAAATTACAGGGGCTGGGAATGTGGCTTAGCAGTAGAGTGCTTACCTAGCATGCACAAAGCCCTGGGTTCGGTTCCTCAGCATCACATAAACAGAAAAGGCCAGATGTGACACTGTGGCTCAAGGGGTAGAGTGCTAGCCTTGAACAAAAACAGAAGCCAGGGCCAGTGCTCAGTCCCTGAGTCTTAAGCCCCAGGACTGGCAAAGTTAAATTAAGTTAACAAATTACAAGGGAAAAAAGCCACTGGTAAGATTTGGGTGAATGGCTTAGTGGCAAGTGCTTGTATGTATAAGTCCACACCAAAAAAAAAAAAATCTTAATCCATCAGAAAGAATGATATTGTACTATTTGTAAGGAAATGGAAAGTCTTAAATAAAATTATATTAAGCAAAGTAAGCCAGACCCAGAGAAACACAGATTGCATGGTTTCCCTCATTCATGGTATCTATAAATCTACAAGTAAACACATTGGAAATAAAAAAAAATACACTGGGACATGATAAATTAAATAGGTCTTTAGGCATTCACTAAGTAAGACCAAAGGAGGATATTCTTAGGAGAGGAACACAAAGGTGCAGTGTGCATCTGATCATATAAAATAATACTTATTGAAATGAACTACAGGAAATTGAAAGAAGATGTCTTTCTTCATTGTTGCTGTTTTTGTTTGTTTTCCTCTCCTTTATTCTTGCTTGTTTATTCCTTTGCGAGGGCAAGGGGGCACAGAAATGACGTGACAAGCAGTTAACAAATGCACCAGTGGTACTCACTGGATACTATGTTGAAAATGAACTATGGAACTTGTGAGTGGTGACAGGAAGGGAAAACTTGGAGAGATCGAGGGAAGGGGTGACATTGATCAAAAAGAAATATACACTTTATCTGATTTATAGAACTGTAACCCCTCTGTACATCACCTTGAAAGAAACAAGACACTAAAAAGGTATTCAGCGGTACTGGGAATATGGCTTCTTACTGGTGCATATTTGTCTAGCATAAAGATGCTTACAGGATCAATTCTAATTTATGCCTCAAAAAGTGTTGGGCATATAATATGTATATATATATATTTATATACATATAACAAATAAAGTATGTACTATACACATATAGTTTAATTTTATTCTTCATTATCTCATGTATTTTCTTTCTAATTACCTAGGCTGAATATGAATTGATTCTTTATATAGAAAGCAATAAACATATTTTCAATAAAATAATATTAAATCATCTGTTATTCAAATACAGGAATAGAAAAGTTGTAAAGATAATAGTAGCTACTCTTGGAGTAAAAGTGGTATTCACACATAATAGCATCACAATTGCTACAGCCCTTCTACAGAAAAATACATTCAAGAAAACTTACAAATGTTCATATAAAACCGGGTCAATGAATCCACTTTAAGGAATTAACTACAAATGGAAAATTAGATTTATCTTAAAATTTAGGAGCAAAATCTTTCAGACTCAACAGTATAAACTGGAAAACATTTAATATTTGAAATATGGGATTGTTTTTCTGTGTTATGTAAAATGTGAATTCACTATTAGAACATTACTTCCATTACAAAAATACATTTTCTGTGTGTTTTTTTTCACCTTTTCCCTTTATTGTCAAAGTGAAGTACAGAGGGGTTCCAGTTTCATATGGAAGTCAGTGAGTACATTTCTTGTTTAACTTGTTACCTCTTTCCTCAAAAAATACATTTTTGAATAGTATTTTCATGCTAGTAGAAAAGCTTGAGGAAAATTCACCATTTAAGGTTGTCTGTACATGGTACACATCTGTAATCGCAGCTACTTGGGAGATGGTGATCATAAGGTTTTTCAGTCCAAAACCAACCTCTGGCTTGAGAGATTCCAAACTCAACAAATGAACTGGATATGATGGTGTGTGCCTCTAGTCCGGACTCTCTGAGAGTCACAAGTAGGAGAACTATATAGGTCTAGATCACTGTAGGCCAAAACCATGAGACTTTATCTGAAAAATAACTATGAGACACTGTCTGAAAATTAATTCAAGTATAAAGGACTGGGGATATGGATCAAGTGGTAGAGCATGTGCTTCACAAACACAAGGCCCTGAGTTCTATTCACATAACCACTTTCTTGTGTCAACACCTGGGCTTGAACTCAGAGGCTGGTGTTCTTGCTTAGATTTATCTCTTGAGGCTGGTGCACACTTTCACTTCTGGCTTTTTGCTGGTTAATTAGAGGTAAGTATGTCATAGCCTTTTCTGCCCAGTCTGGTTAAAAACAAAGAAATGTGTTTTGTTTTGTTTTGTTTTGTTTTTAAGTTAAAAAGCTTGACGCCAGTGGCTCAGCCTGTAATCCTAGCTATTTGCGAATCTGAGATCTGAGGATCATGGTTCAAAGCCATCCCAGGGAAGGAAAGTCCATGAGAATCTTGTCTCCACTTAACAACCAAAAAATAAACAAACAAAAAGTTGCTGAACATTAAGCTGTAGCTCAAGTGGTAGAACACTAGTTATGAACAACAAAAAGATCATGGACAGGGCCCAAACTTGAGTCCAAGCCCAGGTTTAAGTCCTTGGACCAGAAAAAATAAATACTTTTAAGAAAAAAATAAATAAAGCTGGGCACTGGTGGCTCATGCCTGTAATCTTAGATACTCAGAAAGCTGAGATCTGAAGATCACAGTTCAAAGCCAGACTATAGCAAGAAAGTCTAAAAAGCTCTTATCTACAAATAACCAGGGCTGGGAATGTGGCTTAGTGGTAGAGTGTTTGCCTAGCATGCATGAAGCCCTGGGTTCGATTCCTCAGCACCACATACACAGAAAAAGCCGGAAGTGGGTGTTGTGGCTCAAGTGGTAGAGTGCTAGCCTTGACCAAAAGAAGCTCAGGGACAGTGCTCAGGCCCTGAGTCCAAGGCCTAGCACTGGCCAAAAAAGAAAAAAAGAAAGAAAAAAGTGCTCCTCCAGGGCAGGCTCTTCCGCTTTGTAAGGAAGATTCCCCACAAAGAGTGATCTTTTGTGTCTAGACGAAGTCTCAGATGCAAGATCAACTCGAATACGAAATCCATCTGCAATCTGGGCCCCATTTCTTTCCAACACCTTTGCAGCAGTGCTCTCCTCTTTAAAGACAACGTAGTTATTTCTCTTTTTTTACCCTGTGTCTCTCAAATTTGGTATTACCTTTGAATTTCCTACTTCCAATACCAGTAAACACGGTTTCCAATATACTCAGATAAGATTACAGAGATAGTGTAGGTACAACCATAGGAAGGTGATACAAGAACATCATCAATAATAGAAACTACACATACACATAGGACGTTGAAAGTAGTTACAACTGTGATTTATCAATTGTTTCCATAACATGGAGTTCATTTCACTTAGCATCATCTTATGTGTTCCTAAGGGTATAGCTATTGGGCCTTGTGATGCTCTGCTATGTCTTGCCTAAACCTGTACTAATTATTCCCAATAAGGGAGGCCATAGAGTCCATGTTTCTTTGGGTCTGGCTCACTTCACTTAACTGTTTGGTGTAAGTGAACTGAACACCTGGGGGGGGGGAGGGAAAGGGAGGGAGGGAGGGGGGCATGAGGGACAAGGCAACAAACAGTACAAGAAATGTATCCAATGCCCAACGTATGATACTGTAACCTCACTGTACATCAGTTTGATAATAAAAATTTGAGAAAAAATAAATAAATAAAAGATAAAAAAAAAAAAAGACAACGTAGGCGTGGAGGGTTCAGATGAACGTTGCGTTTTATTACGGCCAACATTTTGGATAGAGTTCCCTCTGCTGGAATCAGAGAACGAAATCGTACAGATTCTATTTGTCCACACTCTTTAAAAAACGACTTCAGCTTCTTCTTATTGCATGCCACAGGCAAGTTCCCTACAAACACAGTCCTCTCATTCTTCAGCCTCTCTTCTTCTTTGTTGACATGAACTTTTTTTCTCTGACTTACGTCAAGGTTCTGATCGACATCATCAAGGACTTTTCTATCTACTACTTTACCACTACATTGAGCCGTTTTCCTTTTCTGTGCTTGCTTCTGGTGAGTTTCTTCTAAGTCAGCAATGACTAGTGCGCTTTCCCTGTCTGCCAAATTCCTGTCCGCATGGGAGGTTTTCTTTGCCTTGGCTTTCTTTGCAGGCTGTCTCAAAGCCGGCCTTGGCCTCTCGGGTGGGCGCCCAGAGTCCTTGCCTTTCCTGCCCCGGGAGGGCACCCGCGGCGCGGGCACCAAGGCGGGGCGCGCAGGGGGTGGGGGGCGGCGGCGGGGCCGCTCAAGAGCGCGGCCAGGCGCCCCCCCCCCCAACCCCAGCCGCCCTCAGGCGGGCGCGCGCCCCGCCACAGGCTCCTGGCCACCTGGCCCACCAAGTAGTCCTCCGCCTCGGTCCCTGCGCTGTCCTGGCCTGGTTCGGGCTCTGCTTCCTCTTCACTTTGTGGACTGTGGGCGTGTCGTGGCCGTGAGGATCGTGAGGGACCCCAGTTACGGTTGTCGGCAAGGGGTTTGGCTACGTGCTGCTGTTCATCTTGCTCTGAAATTAAATGATTCTCAGCTCATGGAAAGAAAACTCAGAGTCATGAGATCCATTAATAAGGAAAAATTAAGACAACAAAATTCAAAGGCAGGTTTGAAGAATGTCAGTAAACCTAAGCAGGGACTTCACTTTGCTTTCATACATGCAGGGCAGTCTAAAAGTGTATTTGTTGGAGAAAAAGCTGTTCTCATTTAGAAGAAGAAGAAGAAAGGGCAGAAGAAAAGTGTACGGATCAAGAAAGCAAAGAAACAGAAGTCATGATGAATGAAGTGACTTCTATGGAGTACTGTCTTAACAGATTTGTAGACTGTGTCTATTTTTTATGGTTTAATGTGTAAAATGTGAAGATCTCACATTGCTAGTTTATTCACATTGTAATACTTTGAAGGTTTTTTTTTTTAAACATGTAAACAGATTTATTACCATAGGCTTTGAGTTACTACTGATGTCAATAGTGGTCCAGGGTGAACTCTGTATAAAGAACTTTTTTTTATATATATACAGAATCTTTTATCTCAAGAATATTATTGTTTGGATCAAAGTAAATGAGGAAATTTGAGAAATAAAGCTGGGTGCTGATGGCTAGCACCTGTAACCCTACCTTGTCATGTGGAGGCTGAGATCTGAGGATCTCAGTTCAAAGCTAGCTTGAGCAGGAAAGTTCATGAGACGCGTATCTCCAATTAACTCCTAAAAAGCCAGAAGTGGAGCTATGGCTCAAGTGGTAGAGCACCAGCCGTGCATGAAAAAGCTAGTGAATGAACTCAAGCGCTGAGTTTGAGCCCCTTACTGGCACAGTGGTAAGACAAAAAAAAAAAAAACAAAAACTTTAATACTGATTATGTACTGATGACCCTGGTGAGTTTCATATAAAGCAGGTTACTTCCACTTCTCTTTTTTATTTAAAAAATATTCTTCAGGAAAATTTGTAATCCTGAAAATTAGTGTCACTTGATAGAAGAAACAATCCTCCCAGAAAGTCATTGAAAGGAAACATTTTCTAGTAAAGGTAGCCAGGAAATGAGACACTGCTGTGATCCTGCACTCAGGAGGTTTCAAATTCAGGGCCACATAGGTCTATGTCAAGAAAGAAAATATACATGCATTGCATGCATGTGGGTATATATAATTCAGAAAAGGAGAAAAATGCAGTTACTTTCTTTTGGCCTCAACTGGTTAGGAGTAGGTGACTTAACTTCTATCAAGCTTTGGTTTATATCCTTGATCCAGACGTGAAGGAAGTGGGAAAAACTGGGCTAACCCAGCAGGTAGAATCTATAGTGGGCATGGGTCACGGTCACTGAGATCAGAACAGGGTGAAGTAAGCATAACTGATAGTTTTGAAAAGGCTGTCTTTGGGGAAGGGCACATGGGAATTCCCGGGTCTTCAAACCATAGTTCTGTAGAAAGTAGAATTTCATTTTCTTTGGTACAGAGGCATTTTTTTCTGGCCTGTACAGGCTTTGAAGTCAGGGCCTTACACTTATACTAGACTTACTTGTTCATGGCTAGTGTTCTCCAATTGAACTATGCCTCCAGTCCAGCATTTTGCTGCATGACCAGAGATAAGAACCTCAGACTTTTATGCCTTTGCTGGCCTTGAAATCCTCCAGGTTTCAGCCTCCTTGAATAGCTAGGATCATATATGTGAGCTACCAGCACCCACTGAGGAACTAAATTTATTTTTACTATCCCTGATTTCAGAACCTTATTTTTCAGAAGTTGTGCTCAGTAAGTATTTATTACCTGGCCACTGAGTATTTTTGCATATATTCTGGTTAAATTTGTAATAAGTGCACAGCTTCTGTAGACTGTATAGATTGTAGGTACATATGGGGCTTTGTGTATGTAAACTTGGGTTTTTTCCTGAGTGGGCAGCTTTTTAAGATGGCAGAGAACGTTACAGTTCTACTTGACATTTGTTATTGTATGTATGATTGCAGTTTCTGTAGACTATGCATGTGTTGCTGTAACAGTTTGGCACATTTGACAGGAAAATAACGCCGGTTTTAGAAAATTTTCCAGATACTTAGTCACTGTCTGTTGTTACCTGGGAAAATACTGGTATCATCAACTTCAGTGAAGATTTCTTACCGTACCCGTTTACACCTTGTTATAATTTGACTTCTGGTGATTGTAATAAAGGTGCCTGGCCAATAAAAAAAAGCATAAATTAACCAGCAGAAAGTTGGAAGGGAGTTATGGATCAAATGGTAGAGTGCTTGCCTTGAGTGAAAAGGTTAAAGGAGGCAAGGATTGAGTGGGGTGGGATGAGTGAGAATGTTGAAAAGGACCATGTAGATCAACTTATATTGTGTGCATAAACCACTTTTCATGGCGATTCCTTTTTATAACTAATTAAAGATAATTAGATAGTAAAAATATAATAAAATTGCTAGGCAAAAAGAAAACAAAGTAAGAGTGCAAGGCTTTGAGTTCAAGAAGAAGAGAAAGAAATCAGAACAAAACAAAACAAAGCAAAATAATTTAAGCAATAAAATAAGACAAGGGCTGGGGATATAGCCTAGTGGCAAGAGTGCCTGCCTCGGATACACGAGGCCCTAGGTTCGATTCCCCAGCACCACATATACAGAAAACGGCCAGAAGTGGCGCTGTGGCTCAAGTGGCAGAGTGCTAGCCTTGAGCGGGAAGAAGCCAGGGACAGTGCTCAGGCCCTGAGTCCAAGGCCCAGGACTGGCAAAAAAAATAAATAAATAAATAAAATAAAATAAAATAAAATAAGACAAGTTGAACAGAGAGGACATCTGTCAGTGTAGAAAACCCAGGGACACTCCTCCCACCGAAGTATCCAGACTACCATGTGGAAACATTGGTATAAATACCTAGCTAGGAACCAATCAAAGCCTGTAGACTATGTGGGAATAATGGCATTCTGGAAGCTCATCTCTCCTTGAATGAAAGAAAACTACTTTCAGTGACAGAGCCCCTGACTTAGGCAGTGTCATAGAACCAAGATCAACTTCTCTTTCTTTCCCTTCATTGGAACTTCTACCTTGCCTTTTGCTCTCTGACCTGGGCCCCATTGCACTTTTGACGTGTAAAGTGGCATCCTAATGACAGTTTAAAAATCATGTCAACAACTAGTACTGGTGAGGATATGGAGAAAGAGAAACCCTACTGCACGGCTGGTGGGAATGTACTCATTTTAGTACAACCACTCTGGAAAGCAGTCTGGCGGTTCCTCAAAAAACTAAGCATAGACATACCCTAGGACCCAGCCATAGCACTCCTAGGCATCTACCCTGAGCATCAGGATCCAGGATACAACAGGGACACCTGCATTCCATGTTCATTGCTGCACTGTCCACAATAGCTAAGATGTGGAAACACTCCATATGTCCCACTACAGATTAATGGATCCAAAAAACGTGGTACCTATATACAATGGAATTCTACACAACCATTCAAAATGATAAAATAATGGCATTTGCAGGGATATGGACAGAACTAGGACAAATCATGTTGAGCGAGACAAGCCAAGAACAGAGAGACAAATGGTTCACGGTCTCATTGATATGTGGGTGTTAGATTTAAAATGCAATGAAATAAAACAAAGCAAACAGGACCTGAGATACCAATACACAGTGAGACCAGAAAAGGACATTCTTCAGAGAAAAGCACCAAGTCATAAGACTCAAGCACCACTTCATATGTACATAAAATAATATATAGACTGAAAAGAACTCCAAAGATAATGAAACAAAGGACTTCTCTTTAATTTGTCTTCTAGTACTTAGAGAACTGTATATTCTTTACCTCACATGCATGGGCACAACTGAGGGAAGATGGGAGGAGGGCACAGAATGAGTGGAAAGTGGGTGAAAAAAATATTGTAGAGGGGCTGGGGATATAGCCTAGTGGCAAGAGTGCCTGCCTCGGATACACGAGGCCCTAGGTTCGATTCCCCAGCACCACATATACAGAAAACGGCCAGAAGCGGCGCTGTGGCTCAAGTGGCAGAGTGCTAGCCTTGAGCGGGAAGAAGCCAGGGACAGTGCTCAGGCCCTGAGTCCAAGGCCCAGGACTGGCCAAAAATATATATATATATATATATATTGTAGAGGGCCCCAACTAAAGTGGGCATTGATAAAAGCAAGCTAAGCAACTCCAGGGTGGGGGGGGAGGGGTTGGGGAGAAATGAGAGAAAAAGATGGAACAGATGATACTAAGCAAAAGGAAATAAGTGTACATGTCACCCAATGTGAATTCAGAGGCAGGACAAAAATATTGACTATCAGAAATAGGGGCAAATATTAAAGGCAGAACCCCTCAGTGAGAAAAACTTCAGACCAGCCATTGAAAGGAAATTCCAGAGATAGGCTTTTAGAAGTAAGTCATTGAACCAGATCAGTTTGTGGCAGGCAGCAGTGAAACCCAGATTTGATAAGGGATGTGGTCTGGTCAACAGCAGTGAATCCCAGTTGGCCAACAGCAATAAAAAGGAGCGGAGTAGATAAGGGCAAGTCTGTAAAATTGAGTGAGAGAGAGTAGGGATGTGATTAGCTTTGATGTCCGTTTGACAATTTATTGTTTGTTGCTTTGTAGCAATTATCTTTGACTGTACTGCTACTATCTGTTTTCGATTTGATGTAAAACTGGAACACTGCTTGCTGTTACATACCCCCTCCTGTGTATGGCTTTTTTTCCTTTAAAAAACCCTGCTCACTAAAGGCTCACTGCTGCTCTCTACCATCCAAGAATGGAGCTCAGTCCTGTGCAACTCTTAAGACTCCTTGCCCTGTTTATCTGAATTGGTGGTCATAGTATCAGGAACCAGGACCTAGCATCCAACCTGGAGAAAATTGTTTTACTGTTAATGTTCATAGAGTTCAGAAATAAACTTTGTAGCTTAGAATAACGATGTCCATCATTGGGGAGGTTAAACGGTGTACTGTGAAAATTATGTAGGTTCTAAATCTCAATAAAGGGGAAAAAAATCACGTCAAGCTTAGTTGAACAGAAAAAAAGGGTCTAAGGAGATGCAGGGAGTGAGAACCGTTACTAACATATGCATAAGGAGATGCAGGGAGTGAGAACAGTTACTAACATATGCAAACCAGAAGGTGGCAGCAAGCACAAGTGCATGTTCTATCAGCTGTGTGTGTGTGTGTGTGTGTGTGTGTGTGTGTGTGTGTGTGTGTGTGTGTGTGTGTGTTTGGTGTGTTTGTGCCAGCCCTGGGGCTTGAATTAAAGGCCTGGGCACTATACTTTGGCTTCTTTGCTCAAGGCTAGCATTCTACCACTTGAATCACAGCTCCACTTCTGGATTTTGTGGTAATTAATTGGAAATTAGGGTCTCGTGGATTTCTCTGCCTGGACTAGCTTTGAACTCCAATCCTCAGATCTCAGCTCTTTGAGTAGCTACGATTACAGGCATGTGCCACCTGCTCGGGTTTCCCTAGGCTTTTGTGTCACACTCAGATAACAAAAATCTTTATGCATTTTCTATTGAAGATGCCCAAAAGGAAGTTAAAAGAGGCACAAAGGTAGATTTGCTCTTTGTGTTCTTGTCCTGAGGAATCAATTTCCTGTGACATGAAAATGTATCACAAGACATACCACTGCGTATTGCATAATGCTGCAGAGAGAAATCTTTTTTTTATTTCAAATTTTTATTATCAAACTGATGTACAGAGAGGTTACAGTTTCATACGTTAGGCATTGGATACATTTCTTGAACTGTTTGTTACCTTGTCCCTCATACCCCCCTCCCACCTCCCCCTTTCCCTCCCCCCCCAGGTGTTCAGTTCACTTACACCAAACAGTTTTTCAAGTATTGCTTTTGTAGTTGTTTGTCTTTTTTTACCGTGTGTCTCTCAATTTTGGTATACCCTTTCAATTTCCTACTTCTAATACCAGTATACACGGTATCCAATATACTCAGATAAGATTACAGAGATAGTGTAGGCACAATCACAGGAAGGTGATACAAGAACATCATCAATAATAGAAGCTACAGATACACATGGGACGTTGAAAGTAGTTACAACTGTGATATAACAATCGTTCCCATAACATGGAGTTCATTTCACTTAGCATCATCTTATGTGTTCATAAGGGTATAGCTATTGGGCTCTTGTGATGCTCTGCTATGACTTGCCTAAACCTGTACTAATTATTCCCAATAAGGGAGAGCATAGAGTCCATGTTTCTTTGGGTCTGGCTCACTTCACTTAGTATAATTTTTTCCAAGTCCTTCCATTTCCTTATGAATGGGGCAATGTCATTCTTTGCAGAGAGAAATCTTCAAAAGCAATTTACATGTTTTATTATTGATAACACAGGAAAATTGCCCACAACTCTGAAGTTAATTTAGAAGGCATATGTGTGTGCATGTGCGCGTGTTGTGTGTTTGTGTTTATGTCAGTACTGGGGATTGAACTCAGGCCTGGGACTTATCCCTTAGCTTTGTCACTGAAGTCTGGCATTTTATCACTGGAAGTGCATCTCTACTTCCAGCTTTTGTGTGATTAATTGAAGATAAGAATCTTATAGACTGCTGCCCAGGCAGGCTTCAAACCTCAATCCTCAGGTCTCAGCCTCTTGAATATATGTAGGATTACAGATGTGAGCCACCAGGACCCGGGTTAGAAGCAAAACTATTTCTTGTAGGTAATGGTGAGGCATGTTGTGTGTTCCAGTTCTGGGGCTTGAACTCAGGACCTGGGTGCTGTCCCTGACCTTTTCTTCTCAAGGCTAGAGCTCTCCCATTTGAGCCACATCTCTACTTCTGGCTTCTTTGTTAGCTAGATGGAGCGAAGAGTCTGATCAACTTTCCTGTGCAGACTGGCTTCTAACTGAAATCCTCATGTCTTAGACTTCTGAGTAGCTAAGATTTTAGTCAGGAGATGCTGGTGTCCTGAAGAAGAAAAGTTTAAGGAACATGAACTGGAGCCCTCAACTTCAAAAAAGTAAAAAGAAATTAAAAAAATTATAAATCCTGGGCTGGGGATATGGCCTAGTGGCAAGAGCGCTTGCCTCGTATACATGAGGCCCTGTGTTCAATTCCCTAGCACCACATATACAGAAAATGGCCAGAAGTGGCGCTGTGGCTCAAGTGGCAGAGTGCTAGCCTTGAGCAAAACGAAGCCAGGGACAGTGCTCAGGCCCTGAGTCCAAGCCCCAGGACTGGCAAAAAAAAAAAAAAAATTAAATCCTAAAGGAATTTCAAAGAAGAATTAGTTTTAAAAAGCTGTCAGAATACCTCAGGTCTCCATCCTCCCATGGAACAGAGGAAATTAAAAGTAGTTCCTATAAAAACCGGTCCCCTCACAGAAGCAGGTCTCATTACACCTGACCTAAATGTGGATTTTTGCCACGCAGGAAAAAAGAAGTGGAAAATTGCACATTCTAAATGCGTATGATTTTCTTCTGGCACTTCTCACAAAAAGAGCAGAAGTTTGGAGATTTTGATGTTAAAAATATACTTCTGTGATTTAAGAGAAGGGTGAAATGTATACTTCGTATTCAACTTGTTGCCACTGTTGGTTACTATATACAGCCTGTATTAAAGCCTACCACCACTATTACTGCATACATTGAAAATATGTCCTGGTGAAATTACAACTGATTCTTATGCTCATCTCTAATAGAACAATTGAAGTAAATGCATATTCCTTCAAACAAGAAACAAGACAAGTGCACCAGCTACCAACATTACTTTCAACATTCTTCTTCAGGTTAAAGCTGGTACAAGCTAGGAAGAAGAGCTGAAGTGTTGTAGCTCAGCAGTGGAGCACTGGCTTAGATATCAAAAGGCCCTGGATTCTACCACCTTTACCACAAATGGAAGAGAAATGTTAGTAAACAAATGGTCAATGCTTGTTACTTAAAATCAAAAGGAATCAACTCTGAACTTATTAAAATTAATAAAAGGTCAGTATAAGGTTGCAGAATATGAGATGACTTTTCTGTCTGTATGTCAAGCCTAGGGCTTGAGCTCAGTCCCTGCTGCTGTCCTTGAGGTTTTTGTTTGTTTGTTTGTTTTCCTCAAGGCTTGAACCACAGCTCCACTTCTGGATTTTTAGTAGTTAATTGGAGATAAGAGTAATCGTCTCATAGACTGTTCTGTCCAGGCTGGCTTTGAGTGGTGATCCTCAAATCTCATCCTCCTGAGTAGCTGTGATTACATCATTGAGCCACCAGTTCCCCGCCTGAGATGAGTTACAAAACAATTACAGGCTAGGCACTGGTGGCTCATGCCAATATTCCTAGCTACTCACAAGGCAGAGATTTGGGTATTGCTGTTCAAGGCCAGCCTGGGCTGAAAAGTTCATGAAACTGTCATTGCCAATTAACAAGCAAATAGTTGGAAGTGGAACTGTGGCTCAAGAGGTCAAGAGCAGGCCTGAACTCAAGCCTCAGTACTAGAAAATATAAAGTAAAATAAAATATGAATAAATTCAGCAAACAATTTATTTGTATGGAGGATGGAAAAGAGCTTGATTTTATATTCTCCATTAAAAGACTGTCATGTTTGACCACAGAATGAGGAGTACATTATACAAGTAACTGACCACAGAATGAGGAGTACATTATATAAGCAACCATTCAGATAACATTTTAAATAAGAACAAAAGTTAATGTCAACTATAATTCCACTACTCAGAGATCATTTTATAATTTAAAGCATTGTGTAATATTTTCTTCTAGACACTTGTGTCTAGCAGAAAACAATATTTTCTTACAATACACTGTATCATAATCAGTTTTTAATTTATTATATCTGAAACTTACATTCTGTAATAGTAAATAATTTTACACCTGTCCCAAATAAATACCAAACTAGTGTATAAGAAAGAACTGTTAGCCAGGCTCTGGTGGCCCACAACTTTAACCTTATTTACTCTTGAGGCTGAGATCTGAGGAACAAGGTTTGGAGAAATCCTGGGCAGACAAATCAAATAGATTCTTATCTCCAATTAACCAATAAAAGTCTGAAAGTGGAAATGTGGCTCAGGTGGTGTTATAGCACCAGCGTACACTGAAAAAGCCAAAGAAGAGTACAAGGCCATGAATTCAAGCCGCAGTACTAGCACACATGTGCGCGCGCATGCATGTGCATGCACACACACACGCAGAAGAAGGGAGGGAGTGGGGGGGGAGGAAGGAAGGAAGGAAGGACGGAAAGAAGGACGGAAGGAAGAAAGGGAGGGAGGGAGGAAGGAAGGAAGGAAGGAAGGAAGGAAGGAAGGAAGGAAGGAAGGAAAGAGAGAAAGAAAGGGAGAGATAGGGATAAGAAGAGAAATCAAAAGAAAAGAAACTTGTTTAGGGAAAAATGGGTGAGCTTTATAAAAACCTATGTGGAAGTCTGTTGATCTGGCTACTTATAGGAATCCTAGAGTGTATAACCTAAAACACAATATGAAGGTTGTGTTCACGGAGAATTCAAACTCAAGAACTGTATCCAGTGAGATGAGTACCCAAATTTTCTCACTGTGATACTGAAGCCTCCAACCTGCTTGTGATTATTGTATCAGAAGCAAGGATGCACATTTCTTCACACTAGCCATTCAAAAGGAACTTATGTTAGTTAATTGGCTTGTGGAGTGTGTGTGTGGAGGGGGAGATGAGTGTGGGTGTGTATGTATGCATATTTTGGTGTGTGTGTGTGTGTGTGTGTGTGTGTGTGTGTGTGTGTGTGTGTGTGTTTCCTGTGTGTGGTGGGACTGGGGCTTGAACTCAGGGCCTTGAACTCTCACCCAGGTCTTTCACTCAGAACTTGCATTCTACCACTTGAGCCATGCCTCCACTTCAGCATTTTGCTGTTTAATTGAAGATAGAATCTCAGACTTTTAGGCCTGGGCTGGTTTTAAGCCTCAGTGTTCATATCTCAACCTCCTGAGAAGTTTACAGGCATGAGCCATTAGCAACCAGCTTGCTTGTTTTATATGTTTAGACCCTTGTATGTAAGGTTTAGACCTTTTTGTGGGTCTGATTGTTATGGATCAACTTCGTGAGACTAGACCTTTTCTGGGGGTTAATAATCTGAAATACAACAGCTTACAGCACTTGGCACATGAAGGCTAGTCTTAAAAGCCAGCTGCCTGGCTAAAAAAGACCTCTGTAGGGGCTTCTAGATGAAACAAGATCTTCTGTG
The DNA here is from genome assembly GCF_023159225.1 of Perognathus longimembris pacificus. Taxonomy (NCBI): domain Eukaryota; kingdom Metazoa; phylum Chordata; class Mammalia; order Rodentia; family Heteromyidae; genus Perognathus; species Perognathus longimembris. The sequence continues at coordinate 70,263,594 of NC_063188.1, read as the reverse complement.
TGTCAACTAAACTTTAGGGCTGAGAAAAGGAAGGATGGAGAAAAGATAAATTAATGAGTGTGGACATCGGTTATCTATCTTTATGGTGACTAGTTTCTCCATGTGACCACTTCATTTATAAATTGCCTAGATCTTCTTTGTTGAACTGAACCATAAATTCATTTAAAGGATGAAAGAAGAGTTGCAATAGATGGTGTGGAGGAAAAGGCACAGTTTGTACTTCTTTGTAGGTTGTGTGCTGGGGTTTGCTTCTGTCTCACAAGCCCCTTGCGAAGTGGGTGCCAGCACCCATGTTTTAAAATACCTAGAAGCTGAGACAGGGACATCGTGCATTAACCAGACCAGGACACTAGAACAATAAACAGAAAAGATCAACTTCAGGCCTGAGTTTTCCTGAAGGAAAAACCCATACACATTCAGCCGATGCTGACCTGGGAACAGATGGATGTACCTTCTACTTCTACTCCTGTGAAATGACAAGCTCCACCACCTCATATCAAACTATAACCCCTCTGTACTTCACTTTGACAATAACCAAAAGTGAAACACACACACACACACACACACACACACACACACACACGTAAAAAAAAAGAAAGAAAGAAAGAAAAGAGACTCTTGATGCCAGGTTGTAGAGTACCCTAATAATGGTAAACTACATTTCTTAAGAACTTACTATGTGCTAGCTTCTGCTCACATACTTCCTAGGTACAAATTTTCTGAATTCCAAAGGGTGATACTACTGTACCTCTCAATTTATAGAAACCTCAAACTGTCAAGGGATCCTATCTAAGTAGCTGGACTTTGTTCTAACACATGCCCCAACATGGGCAAGCACAAACTATTGTGCAAAATAAAGGAACACAAAACATTAATTACAAAAAAGAGTAAATGTTATATGATTCCATTTAATGTCCTGGAGATGGATAGTATATTGTAAAACAACGTGGGTATATTTAATGACACTAAACTGTATACCTAAAAGTGGCTGACATGCTCAATTTTATGCTATGTGTATTTTCCCACAGTAAAGAGGTAAAATATGTAACTTTTCAGTTGGCCAATGAAAGTCATAAATTGATTCTAGGAAAGAGAAATCACTGTTTTCATAGTAAATGGAATTTGTGAATATAAGTATTTTCAGAAAAGCGGGTTCACTATAATACATATTTCTAAATAAAACACCTCTGCTAATAAAATGCAACTTTCTCACAAATCATCTAACATTGCCCTTTCAATGTAAACAGAAAGCTACTTGTTTGCCACATGCAGAAATTCTGGAAACCCCTTTGTTAACTTCCTGGTTTGATCCAAATCCTCACTACCACCATCTGCAATCTCTGCCCATTCCATTGTTTTTCCATATCCAGTTATTTTGTGCCACTAAGAAGACTTAAAATCAGAACCACTTGGCTTTTATAATCTACCACTTGAACCACATAGCTACTTTCTCTTCCCCAGTTAATTTGAACTTTCTTAATTATCTGTATTTGTTTTGCTTTTTCAGTAACATCATTCCAAATCTTCACCTTGCTAACTTTTAAGCATCCTACAGAAACCCAATGGCATTTTCTCATATTAAACTTCCCTGCCCATCTTGACCTATATATTCAAATTAGGATTTTCCAAAATAATAGAAACATATTGAGTGGGATTGGGGAGAGGGAAAGTGGGAGAAAAATGAGCAAGGGGGTAACAAGTTTGACAAGAAATGTATGTACTCACTACCTTACATATGTAACTCTAACCCCTGTGTACATCACCTTGACAATACAATTATAAATGTGTGTGTGTGTGTGTGTGTGTGTGTGTGTACTGGCACAAAACAACCCATAGGCCAATAGAACAGACTGAAAGACCCACAGTAAAAGTCTTAATAGGTTCTAACACTAGAACTCATTGACATAGGCATATCCCAAATAGAATTACAGGAACCCACAGCCAACTAATTTGGTACAATGGAGGCCAAAATATACAATTGGAAAAAACATAGCATCTTCAACATATGGTCCTGGAAGAATGCAATGACCATATGGGAAAGAATGAAAATGAGCCCTTATTTCTCATCCTATACCAATATCAGTTCAACGCAGATCAAAGACCTTTACATAAGACTTGAAAGTACTACAGAAAGGAGCGTGGAAAACACTATGATTAATTTGCACTGCCAAGAACTTCTCAATAGAATCTAGGGGCTCAGCAAGTAGGAAAACAGAAAAAGAACTGAAAAATGGGATTGCATTAAGCCAGAAAGCTTCTGCAGGGAATAAACCAAAAGAAAAAAGAAAGACAGACCTGAAAACTGTTTTTAAAAAAACCTAATCACTTACAAAAACTCTTGTTTCCATCCCTTGGAGTTCATTTCGATAAGCATCATTTTATATGTCTGTATGCACATAGTTATTGAGCTATTGTGATCCTCTTTTAAAAAGAGGAATCACAGAAAGGGTGAGACAAAGGTTGAACCAGTGTAACAGTGATACTTACTATGCTGGAAGTGACCTTTACAACTTGTAGGGGAGAAGGGAGTCAGGGGGGAAGCATGAGATGGGGGGTAACACTGTCCAGGAAGAAATGTACTCATTACCTTACTTATGTAACTGTAACCCCTCTCTACTTCACCATTACAGTAAAAACATTAAAGCTTCTGCACAAAAAAGGACATTGTCACTAAGCTAAAGGCAGCATACAAAACATCAGAAGATTCCTGCTAGCTCTATATTTTAAAAGGATCTTGTAAACAGAATACACAGTGCACTTAAACAACAAAGTCCCCAAGAAGCAACAACTCAACAAATAAATGGGCAAAAGAGCTAAACAGATGCCTCTCTGATGAAATTCAAATGGCTAATGGATTCATGAATAAATGTCTATCTTTCCCTGCCATAAAGAAAATGCAAATAAAAAACATGGAAATTCCATCTAATTCCAGTCATGAAGCATACAAACAACAAAAAAATCCTGGTGAGGATTCAGGGGAGAAGGGTTCCTAGCATGCTGTTGGTGGGAATATAAAATCATTGAAATCACTATGGCTATCAGTATACAGATTCCATATGATGCAGTGACAGCATTCTTGGGCATTTATCTGAGATTTCAAGATAGGATACAACAAATGTACTTGCACAGTCATGTTCATTATAGCACTATTCACAATATTCTAGCACCCATATGTCCTAGAATGGATGAAAATACCAAGGAAATGTGAGATATACACAAATACACATTACTTAGCCTTCAGGGAAGAATGAAATTATGCCATTTTCAGGGAAACAGATGGATCTGGAAAAATTACATAATGAGTAAACTAAGCCAGAGCCTAGAAGACGAAGGGTGCATGACTTATCTTATGTGGATCTTAGACTGGAAATACAACCTCCCATGTGAACAAACACAGGGTGCATATGTATATACATATGATCAAGTTGTCAAACTATATATATTATAGGCTGGATGGAAACACTATGGTTTTCTGGGAAGCACTGATAGGTACTTCTTGTTTGAACAAATAGTAGTCAGTTTAACAAAATGATTATCAGGAAGCTCATGTATGTTTTCAATGGAAGAGTCTAGAGTGAGGAGGATGGGTGAGTAGAAAAGGGAACAGTAGATAAATATAGTCATAATATTTAATAAATTTGTTCAAAAGGATAAGGGAAACTTGATGGAACTGATTGGGGAAGGTGGGGAGAATAATGGAAGAGGTGATTGAACAAAAACACGTTATACATAAGTGGACATGTTAAATTGTAACCCATTTATAGAATCATTTGAAGAATAAAAAATAAAATTAGCTGTATTTTATAATAAATTAACATTTTAAATAAATAAAATGTTGCCTTAATATGCCTTGGACCATAACAGTTTGCCTAGGCCAGTGCTGATTTCTGCTTATTTCCTTAGAAAAATTATAAATTTAGCACCATCATATATTCACAAAGGTGATATGACTTGTTTAATATATATTTTATGGTGAACTTTTTAAAAGAGTTCACTTGGAAGGAGATAGGAATAAGACACAAGAGAATAGTCAAGAAATGGTATGACAAGAAAAATGAATATAATTTAAAGGTAGGAAGAGTGGAAGGACCCAGGAACTGAAGAGGCATGAATGATAATTGAGAAAATGAGATGAGAGACTTAATACACAAGCTTAGGAACAAGCAAAAGAATCAAGACAGAAAAAAATTAACAGCTGAGATAGTCAAGTGAAATTGTAGTGGTTATTTTAAGGATTCTCACCTCATCAGAATATGAACATAAAGTGATTTTACTTTTTCCAGTAACAACTCTCTAAATACTCAATTTGAAATGACTCCGTTTACACTGGGGAAGATTTGTTACTTTCCCTAACTTGATAATGATGTTGTTACTAGAATGATTTCAAATTTATGTTTATGAGTCAGTTAAAATTAACTATTTTATTTTTGAACTTACTACAAATACCAGATTGTTTTTTCTACTCCAGATCATGCTAGAACAAACTGTTACTTTAGCTGCATAATTTATGGGAGGAAGTAAAGTCAAGGATTGTACATTCCTTCTCCCCGTCCTTCTCTTTTATTATTATTTTCTCCATGTTGTAGTGTGACATAAAAGAGAGAAAGGGACAAGCAATTCGTAGCTCAGCCATCTAAATTTCCAAATCTTACTCCATTATTGACTTATTTCCTTTCTTACCTCATAGTCAAGAGCTTAATGTCAATAGGGTGCAACTACATCATTGCCTTATTCTTGAGGGATTTACCCCGATGTAGCTTTCCTAAGAATTGAAAGCCACTTGAAAATTTTGTTTACACAGCTCCACTGACCTCAGGTTGGTGGCTTTCCTACAGCATACCTCTAATTATGTATACCCTTGCCTCTCTACTAATAAATTGTGTCAGCAAAAACTATAGTATTCAATATCATCTTCTCTCAGTTTATCAATGCTGTGACAGTACAAACACTTGTTTACCAGGCAAACCTTCATTCTCTTTTCTTCTACTTGTTTTTGTTTTCCCTGTGGTAGCTTCTGAAGATAGGAATTTAGGTAATGGACTTTTATGCCTTTGTGTTTTTCAATACAAGTATTTAAAGCTATACATTTCTTTGTGGATTAGCTGTAACCAACATATTTTGATATGTTATGATTACATACTGTATAAAGGTATTCGAATGTCCTTTTCATTCCATCTTTAATATCTTGCTTAAGAGTATGTTTATTCATTTAAAAATATTTGGGCAGCATTTCTATTTACTTCTAGATATTCCATGCTTACTAATTTTTAATATAATTTTACTGTGGCCAAAGAAGTATTCTATAATACTGCAGACTTTTGACTATTTGTAAACATATATTTAGTTCCCCATAATGTAGTATATCTCAGTGCAAATTCCACTTGTCCTTAAAAATAATAGTAACTGTGTTTTTTAGGAAACTACCAAGATGATTAACAAATGACATTATTATCAAAATATTCTAAGTCCTTACAGTTTTTCATTCTAGTAACAACTAAAGTAGTTTAAAGAAAATAATTTTGATGGTGTCTGTGTCTCCTCTAGACCTGTCTGCATCTATCTCCTGAGTTTTATGTTTGTCTGTGACTCAGTTTCCCAAGTTCTTGGATTACAGATGTGCACCATGACTGGCTTCTTTACTAAATTTTGAAGCTTTGTTTTTATGCATACATGTATTTAACATTTTTTTCTTTACTTTTCTTTTCTTGGTCGAAGATTGGGACATGAGCTCAGGACTTGCTGCTTTTGCTCATTGGCTATTTCTCTACAAATTGAGCCACACCTCCAAACCCAACATTTTTATCTACTATCTACATAAATTTTCTCACTTTTATCATGTGATGGTTATTCTTAAAGTCTATCTTTCCTGATAGTCTTAGGTTTATAATTTTCCTTTCTGTTGTTCTATCTTCAACCTATTTGAGCCTCTGTATTCAAAGTCAGCTCTGTCAGCAAGTAGTTTGGCTTTCCTTTTTTCCCTAAGAATATTTGTCTTTCTATTGTAGTATTTGTTTATTTCCTGTTGTTATGTATATGCTTGAGTTTAAATCTATCATTTACTATTTGTTTTCTTTTTTCCATTTATTACTCCTCTCTATTGCTATCTTGTTTGGTAACAAATAGTTTAGTATTTTATTTTAATAGTTCTTTGATTTTTAGCTAAAAATGTACTTTTAGTGATTACCCAATGTTACTAATAAACAATGCAATGCATATGTAATTAAACCTATTGCCATTTACTACAGTTGATATTTATCACTTCACTTAGAAATAATAATACATTGATATTAGAAGAATTTATAGTAGAAGAAATTTTTCATTTCTCTCAACTGTGTAGTTGTGGTCATATGTTTTATTTTAACATTTATTCTTGACTCCAAAACAGATTTTTTTGTAAGTTCCCCTTTTTATAGTTAAGAGACAATAAAAGTTAATATTTTACATTTAATACTTCTTGTGTTCTTTTTTCCTGTGTTGATAAAAGAAAAAAAAAACCTTCCTTTGGATTTTATTTTGCTTGGGCCTGAAGAACATAAAATTGCCTTTAATGCTATTCTACTAGTGATTAGATTTCTCAGCCTTCACTTATCACACCAAATCATATACATCATATATATAAATATAATAAAAGAATTTTTTATGATTAATTTTTCTAGTTTGCACTTGACATCGATTGGAGCAAACAGAGGCACAGTATTGTTTGGGAGTGGTGTAAAAATTCAGTTCTAGCTCTTGATTGCTAAACCTAAAGTCTCTTTCTGCTTTCTTCTTTCTTTGTCCTAGAACTGTGACAATAAAACAAATTACTACCTGTTTCCAGGGGCAGAGCAATAGGCCTCCAAAAAGTGAGGATATCTAGTATCTTTGAGAAAGCCTAGGCACTTCTCCTATCATCCAACAAAGATATAGGAAAGTAGCTATTTGTAAAGGAGGTAGGAGAGGAAAGGTATGAGGAAGGTGACTCTCATCCCAAAACATCCATTACACAGATTTCCACAGATTTTACCTGTTTAGAATCTTGACAGAAAATTGAGAAGCCCTAGAGAAACACAAAAGATTAGAAAAGTAGCAATAACAATAGAACTTTCCCAGCTCCAATTCTGTCCAAACAGAAATCTACAATAGAACAGAAAGATAAGCCTAGGAACCTTTCACATTGGAGCACTCCTGATCAACTCCTCCTTGATTGTACTGTTGAGGTTCATCCAATTTTCTCAACCTGAGCATATTTGAAAGCCAGAGATACAATGTTTCTGAAGAAGGCCTATATAGGAAAATGAGTGAAAGTTCCATTGTTCAGCTCCCAGCCCTACGCAGAATACTACTGAGTCAGAGGGAAACCTTAACTTTCTAACCAGACGACAGTACCATCATTTCTTCCAGGTTTGAGGATAAATAATCAAAGAGCACAGACAATTTAGGACAAACAAACACCAAACCTAAATAGCTACAAGGAAGATTGAGCAACTGTGGCACAAATAAGGCACAGACCAGTACCTTAAGGGGAGAATGCATATGTCACTTAGAATAGTGACAGAGAGTGTTGTGGGATGCGTGTGTGTGTGTGTGTGTGTGTGTGTGTGTGTGTGTTAAAGGGGTTTGCATGATGAATCACAGGAGAATAAGAAAAGAAATGGGTTACGGGGATGTGGTCAAAACATAGACCAGAATAATATGGCAATGAGATTTATTTATCCTGTAGTGACTGCCTTAACAGTTTTAATGAAACTGATAGCACTAGAGTGAATGGACCAGTGAAGAACATAAAATTCTGTCCTTGTGAGTAGGAGAAACACTTGGGCTCCTTGGCGCAGGACAGAACTACCTTAACAAAGATCCAGAAAGGCTGCAAATCAAAGAAAGGTTGGACAAATGGGACTGCATCAAACTGCAGAGCTTCTGCACGGCAAAGGACATAGCTCGCAAGATAAACAGAAAGCCCACAGATTGGGAGAATATCTTTACTGGCCATTCAAAAGACAAAGGCCTCATCTCTAAAATATATGCAGAGCTAAAAAAATTACCTTCCTCCAAAACAAAACCGCAAAGAACCAATAGCCCCCTCATCAAGTGGGCTAAAGACTTACAAAGAAACTTCTCTGATGAGGAAATGAGAATGGCCAAGAGACATATGGAAAAGTGCTCTAAATCACTGGCCATACAAGAATTGCAAATCAAAACAACATTGAGATTCCATCTCACCCCAGTAAGAATGTCATATTGCAAGAAAACTAACAATAACAATTGTTGGAGGGGATGTGGCCAAAAGGGAACCCTACTTCATTGTTGGTGGGAATGTAAACTGGTTCAGCCACTCTGGCAAGCAGTATGAAGATTCCTCAGAAGGCTAAATATAGAACTCCCCTATGACCCAACAGCCCTACTTTTGGGTATCTATCCAAAAGACCACAAACAAAATCACAGTAAAGCCACCAGCACAACAATGTTCATCGCAGCACAATTTGTCATAGCTAGAATCTGGAAACAACCCAGATGCCCCTCAGTAGAGGAATGGATCAGGAAAATGTGGTACATATACACAATGGAATTTTATGCCTCTATCAGAAAGAATGACATAGCCCCATTTGTAAGGAAATGGAAGGACTTGGAAAAAATTATACTAAGTGAAGTGAGCCAGACCCAAAGAAACATGAACTCTATGGCCTCCCTTATTGGGAAGAATTAGTACAGGTTTAGGTAAGTCATAGCAGAACATCACAAGAGCCCAATAGCTATACCCTTATGAACACATAAGATGATGCTAAGTGAAATGAACTCCATGTTATGGAAACGATTGTTATATCACAGTTGTAACTACTTTCAACATCCCATGTGTACCTGTAGCTTCTATTATTGATGATGTTCTTTTATCACCTTCCTGTGGTTGTACCTACACTATCTCTGTAATCTTATCTGAGTATATTGGATACCGTGTATACTGTTATTAGAACTAGGAAATGGAAAGGGAATACCAAAATTTGAGAGACACAGGGTAAAAAAAGAGAAACAACTACAAAAGCGATACTTGCAAAACTGTTTGGTGTAAGTGAACTGATCACCTCATGGGGGGAAAGGGAAAGGGGGAGGAGGGAGGGGGGTATGAGGGACAAGGTAACAAACAGTACAAGAAATGTATCTAATGCCTAACGTATGAAACTGTAACCTCTCTGTAAATCAGTTTGATAATAAAAATTTGAAAAAAATTCTTTCCTTGTTATTGCTAACATGTTTCTGTTGGGATTTTTTTTCTATTTCTTTTCTGGAATGCAAGGGTATTATTCCATTCTCACTCTTAGCAAAATATTCATGCTAATGTTTTTAAATCTTCAGATAAAAATAAATCTACTAGGGCTGGGAATATGGGCTAGTTACTGGTAGTGTGCTTGCCTCATACATGAAGCCCTGGGTTTGATTCCTTAGTACCACATACACAGAACAGGCCAGAAGTGGTGCTGTGGCTCAAGTGGTAAAGTGCTAGCCTTGAGCAAAAAGCAGCCAAGGACAGTGTTCAGGCCCTGTGTTCAGGCCCCAGGACTGGCAAAAATAAACTAAAATAAAATAAATCTTCTAAACTTACATATTGGAGTCATGAAAGTGTTATTACCCCAGCACAAATAAATATTAATAGCTATGGCCATTAAACACAGTAATCTTGGAACAAAGCTACGACATGATGTCATATGTTTCTCAAGGTATATGTGGTGCTATAACTCACTATGAGGCAGTTATTTGTGAAAACAGGATGATAAGAACTTTTTAGGAAAGGTTTTCAGTATTCAAATGAACTTCGATGGAAAAATACCTCCCATTCTGAGATTATTTTGCACCAAGATACTTACTCTATGACCATTACAGTGGGGCTCAATTTGAGTGATGGCATGTGATATGGGCTTGAACTCACAAGTGGATTTATTTTGGGACAACAGAGGAATGCAGCTTTACTTAGAGCCTATGGGACTAGAGAACTAATTTTCCAGTGCTATACTGTTACATAATAACTTTTGAGGATTGATTATAGAGAATATAAAGCTATTTACTTGCTCATATGGAGGTATATTTGGAAGTGGATAGCCAAAGAGAAATTTATTGATCCTATTTGACTGTGCATATATTAGCAGTAGATATGAGCCTGTAAGCACACAATTTTTCTACAAGAAAAAACGATAGCAATGTCATAGGACAAAATTTAAAATATACAACTTACTGAGAGCTGAAAGTCATTTCTGAGAAAAAAATACTGGAGTGATACATGTTCTCTATTTCAAGAAAATTATAAAGTATTAGATACATAAAATAACACTGTGTACAAGGCACATTAATAATTAGGTATGTGGGAGTAGTTAACAATCATAACGCTGAGACAACTGAGAAATGACAGAAACCAGCAGTTTTGTAAGGCCATTTTTACCTGTTTTTACCTGTTTTACCAGTTTGGAATCTGTAAATGCCAAGGTCAAACTACTAGCAGATAAAATATTGTTTAAATGAGTACAAATTATTCATTGCAAGAACTGACTAAACTCAGAAACTAGCTTGATTGTAGGATGTATAAAAAGAAACAAATGGGGAAAAGTAGAATTTAAACTACTGAAATTCAGGAGGCCTACTACCAGTCAATCTCCATTCAACCTTTCCACTCATCTTGCTACTAGACTTGGGTTTGTATCATCATATCCCAGGAAAAGTAGAAAGGCATAGACATTCTGATGATATCCAGGTGATGGTGGCTAACTCTTGCAACTGTAGCTACTCAGCAGGCTGGGACCTGAGGATCACAGTTCCAAGACAGCTCAGGTAGGAAACTCTCAGACTCTTTATCTCCAATTAACTGCCCCAAAAAGCTGGACATAGAATTGTGGATCAAGTGGTAGAGTGCTACACCTGAGCACAAAAGCTCAGGGACAGTGCCCAGGCCCTGTGTTCAATCTTCACTCCCAAGGGTGGGGAATGTGCGGCCCTGAGGCCTTATAAGGACCTCAACATCCTTTAGTACAGAGAAATATGCTTCTCAACTTTCATCAGCTGTTTACAGCCTTCATGCCAGTATGGATAATTTAGTATGAACTATGAATGACATTACAAGTATCCAAATGGCCCTTGGCAAATAAAAAATTTCCCCACCCCTGCCGGCCAATCTGGTCACTCTGTTTTCTTCCAAGGCTTGCTTAAAAGGGATGTACATACAAGGAACTGGTTTGTTAGTCTCTCAGCCAGTTTTGTGTCCCTCAAGGCAGAACCCTCAGGCTTTGCTACGTTGAAACAAAGGTTAGGCATAAAAACAAAGCAAGGTCTTTTATCTCTGTATTTTGTCATTTTACCATCATCTAACTCCTTGTAATATGATAGAGAAAAACATACAGTAAGAAGAAAGAGGGTGATGTGCCAAAGTCTAATTTTCATGATGAGCACTAGATCATCTTACAACTTCAGTATTCTAACAAAATGAAAAGGTATCTTACAGATTTGGAAAGAAAATTTGTAAACCATATATCTAGAAAGGGGTTTAATGTCAAAAAATTTTACATAGAGAATGCGGAAAAGGAGGAAGATGGCACCACCACAGTAGGGAGGCACCCCAACTCGCTCCAACTGAATAGCGAGCTGGGAACTCCAGCACCCAACACCCCATCAAGAACCCAGCAAAACCAGCAGCCAGAAGCAGTGGAGAAACGCAGGAAACAAAAAGGAGCAAAAAAGAAGAGCCTAAAACCTGCACGGAGCCGGAGAATCTCCGGGGCACCCTCCCCCCACCAGCCGACCCTGGCCCGAACAGGGCCAGGCTGGGAAAGGGGACCCGGCGAACAGCAGACCGACTGCCGAAAACTCACAATGGGAGCGCAGAGTCCAGACAGTAGGACTCCATGGACCCCAGGGAGAGCAAGGACCAAGACACACAGCTACAGCGGCAACGGGAAGTTTGGGCCCACACGGCCGGGAATGGACATAAGTGGCAGGAAAACCGAGCGGCGCAGAAGGGGAGAGCCGGGGACGCCACCATGACCTTTTGCTACACCACAGCACTCCACACCCGAAGGACCAACGGCGGCGCGGGACACACACAATCCAGGACCAGTGAGTCGCCCATTACCCCCTCCCCCAAAGGGAGACCAGCTATCAGAGACCCAAACCCTACAAAGAAACTAGAACTCACTCCCTCCCCCTCCCCACCCCGAGGGAACAAAGAACCCCCAAATCAGGCAGGAAGGTCCCATCAGGCCCTGGGAAGACACAGGAGCTAAAAGGGGAAGGGCAGAGCAGTACCAAGGCCACAGAGGAGCTTGAACTGGCCACACCAACCCCGTCCCCTTCCCAACAGGGGCCTGGGGACCCCAGGCAGTACAAGCCCCACCCGAGGTGCCTGCTCCTTGCGGACTATTTCAACTAAAGTCAGAGGTGCTGGTCAGCAATACCAGCCCAGCAGGGACACCTGGGCCTGATCACACGCCCCTCTCGCAGCAGAGGCTCAGTCTGAGGGCGCTAACCCGCACCCAGAGAGTTGATCCCACTGGGCCCCACACATACCGCCCCCCCACAGCGGACTCGCGGGAGGGCGCAAGCACAACCCAACAACCCGTGACTCGCTCGGGTAGGCATACCCCACTCAGGTGGGCGGGGCCCCGGGCGACAGCGCCCGCTCTGGTAGGCGTGCCTGCACAGTAGGGCAGAGCTCTCCATCGGCCCGTGCTCACTCAGTTTGGCGCATTTCGCACAAGTGGGTGGGCCGCCCCTTAACAACACCGGCCTGGAGCGGTCCACACAGCAGGGTGATCCACCTGAAAGGTGAGCTTCTCTGACCAAGACACAGAGTGGAAAAAAGAACCAAAGAAGAGATAAGCCTCCACGTCATGCTGAACCAGTGACCAGCAAACCCCCACCAGGGGCACTCTAGGGTCAGCGTAACACTGTCCTGCAGAGAAAGACACAGAACCTACCGGCCCCCAAGTGCAGGGAGAGTGACCACCTCAGCAACAACCGAGAAGGTCACGCTCACCCATTAGGAAGCAAGTTCAACAGCCAAACCCAAACCCAGAGCCAGGACACCAGGACACAAGGCTCCCACTGACGGACCAGCGGGAACCAGCACAAAGCCAAACCAGGGAAGCCATCCACAGATCTCCAGATGCGCAAATCACAAAGAAATATAACACAGTTCATCAAAGGGCAAGCCAACTTGCCAGCTCCAAAAAGCAGCACGACTGAAGAGGAGATGGAGAATAAAAAAGCAACTGAGGCCATGATAACAGAAATGAAGGAAAGCATCAGAAATTAAATCAGAAAACAATTCCAGGAGTTTAGAGTGGAAGTCCTGAAGGACATCCAGGAAGCAAAGAAAGAAATGGAAGCAAAAATGGATACAATGCAAAACTCCTTTGAGGAAGACCTTAACATCATGAGAAGTGAAATGCATGAAAAAATAGATTTAAAATGCAACTCTTTAAAGGAAGAAATTTCCACGATCAGAGCTGATCTGGCAACCATAAATAGCTCTCTGACACCCAGAAACTCCTCAATTGAATCCACAGCACAAAGAATTGACCATATAGAATCCAGAATCTCGCTCTTGGACGATGACGCAGCCGAGAAGAACCAGAAAATTACCACACTCCAAGAAACAGTGAAGCTTCAGGGCAGACTAATCCAGGAGCTAGTGGACAAAGACAAGAGATATAATCAGTGCATAACTGGAATAGAAGAAGGAGCCGAATACCAGAGCAGAGGGTTTCATCATATTTTCAATAAAGTTATTGCAGAAAACTTCCCCAGTCTTACAAGGGACCCTATCCAGGTAACCGAAGCCTATAGGACACCTGGCAGGCCAGACCCCAGAAAAGCCAAGCCAAGGCACATAATATTCAAGACTTCAGATCTCAAGGATAAAGAGCAAATTTTAAATGCAGCCAAAGCGAAGAAAGAAATTTACTACAATGGGAAGAGGATGCGAATAACAGCAGACCTCTCCACACAAACCTACCACGCGCGAAGAGAGTGGAAGAACACGATCCACGTTCTACAAGCCAACAACATGCAACCTAGGATAAAATATCCAGCGAAGTTGGAGTTCACATTCGAGGAGAAAACCAGATCTTTCCATAGCAAAGAGGATCTAAAGGAGTATGTGAATAAAAAACCAGCCCTACAGCGAATTCTAAGAGGGGAATCCCACCCAACAGAAATCTTACAGGACACACAGACAGAAACAGAAAGAAACTACCATAGCCAGAGCCCAACAGAAAGAGCAGCTCACTAAAGACAAGGAAAAAAAAAAAGAGGAAAAACAGCCTAACAAGAAAATGGAAGGAGAAAAAACACTCTTACCCTTGATCTCTTTGAATATAAACGGTATAAACTCTCCGATAAAGAGGAGCAGACTGGCAGAATGGATCCGCAAACAAAAAGTTGCCATCTGCTGTCTACAAGAGACCCATCTTACAGCAAGGGACAAAAACAGGCTCTGAATGAAAGGATGGAGCAAGATCTTCCAAGCAAATTCACCTACCAAAATGGCAGGTGTAGCCATCCTGATCTCAGACAAGCTGGACTTTTCATTAAAATCAACTCAAAAAGACAAAGAAGGACACTACATTTTAATACAAGGAAAAATCCAGGATCAAGACATCACGGTGATAAATGTATACTCACCAAACAAAAGAGGCCCTACATATGTCAAGCAAATTCTCACAAAACTACAAAACAAGATAGACCCAAACATAATCATAGTGGGAGACTTTAATACCCCACTCTCTCCAAGAGACAGATCCAACACCCAGAGGATCAGCAAGGGAGCTGAAGACCTAAGTAACACCATATCCCAAATGGATCTGACAGATCTATACTGAATCTTCCACCCTACAGAGACCCAATTCACCTTCTTCTCAGCAGCCCATGGATCATACTCCAAAATAGACCATGTCATAGCCCACACAAAGAACCTCAGCAAATACAAAAGTATTGACGTCATCCCATGTATTATATCTGACCACAGTGGATTAAAGGTAACTCTCAATAACAACAATTACCACAGAGGCTATACACATTCTTGGAGGCTAAACCCCACACTGTTATCCAACACTTGGGCCACAGACCAAATTAAAGATGAAATCAACGAATTCATAAGACACAATGACAATGAAAATACATCACAAAGAAACCTATGGGACACTGCTAAGGCAGTACTGAGGGGCAAGATCATTGCCCTCAGCACTCACATTAAAAGAATGGAAGCAGAGCAGGTGAATAATCTCACAATGAAACTAAAACAACTGGAGAAACAAGAAATGATCGAATCTAAAATGACTAGGAGGAGAGAGATCACAAAGATTAAAGAAGAGATAAATCGGATTGAAAATAGAAAGACCATTCAACAAATAAGACTAAAAGCTGGTTCTTTGAGAAAATAAATAAAATTGACAGACCAATCGCAAGACTTACAAAAAAAAGAAGAGTCTCATATACGTAAAATCAGGGACTTCCCCGGAAAAATTACAACAAGTACACACAATAGATATTCAAACAATCATAAGGAGCCATTTCCAGAACCTCTACTCAGTAAAAAACAATAATTTTACAGAAATGGATCAATTCTTCGAGAAGTATAAACTGCCCAAACTGAACCAAGAAGAAATAAATCAACTAAATAAACCAATAAATTACAGTGAGATATGGGGGTAATCAAGAACCTCCCAACAAAGAAAAGCCCAGGCCCAGATGGATTCACCAACGAATTCTATAAAACCTTTAGTGAGGAGCTAATACCAATACTCCTCAAACTCTTCCGCGAAATAGAAACACAGGGAGAAATCCCAAACTCATTCTATGAAGCTAATATCATACTCATTCCCAAACCAGGCAAAGACCCAACAAAAAAAGAGAACTACAGACCAATACCACTAATGAACACACATGCAAAGATCCTCAATAAAATATTAGCTAACAGGATCCAGAAACTGATCAAGGAAATTGTACATCATGACCAAGTAGGCTTCATCCCTCAGTCACAAGGATGGTTCAACATCCATAAATCAATCAATGTAATTCAACACATAAACAGAACTAAAAATCAAGAATCACATTGTTATATCAGTCGATGCCCAAAAAGCCTTTGACAAAATACAACATCCATACTTATTAAAAGCTCTGGAGAGAACAGGAATAGATGGGACATTCCTCAAAACAATAAAAGCCATATACAACAGACCAACTGCTAACATCATATTAAATGGGGAGAAACTTAAATAATTCCCCCTAAACTCAGGAACAAGACAAGGATGCCCACTATCCCACTTCTGTTCAACATAGTGCTGGAATCCCTAGCCATAGAAATAAGGCAAGAGGAGGACATCAAAGGGATCCACATCGGCAAGGAAGAAATCAAGTTATCCCTATTCGCAGACGACATGATCTTATATCTGAAGGACCCAAAAAACTCAGTCCCCAAACTCCTAGACCTAATAAACCAATTTGGCAAAGTAGCAGGATACAAAATCAATCCACAAAAAACAGAAGCTTTTCTGTACACCAGCAATATACAAACAGAAAAGGAAATTATGGAAACAATTCCATTTACAGTAGCCAAAAAAAGAATAAAGCACCTAGGGATCAACTTAACCAAGGACGTGACTGACCTATTTAATGAGAACTATAAAAATCTAATAAGGGAAATCAAAGAGGACACAAGGAGATGGAAAGACCTCCCATGCTCATGGGTAGGCAGAATCAATATAGTGAAAATGGCCATATTGCCCAAATTGTTATACAAATTCAATGCAATCCCTATCAAAATCCCAGTCATATTCTTCACTGAAATAGAGAAAGCAATCCATAAATTCATATGGAACAGCAAAAGACCTAGAATAGCCAAAGCAATTCTAGGCAAAAAAAAAAAAAAAAGCAGTGCAGGAGGTATCACAATACCAGACTTCAAGCTCTACTACAGGGCCATCATAACAAAAACAGCCTGGTATTGGTATAAAAACAGATCAGAAGACCAATGGATTAGAATTGAAGACCCAGAAATAAAACCTCACTCTTACAGTCAGCTGATATTCGACAAAGGAGCTAAAGACATACAATGGAATAAACATAGCCTCTTCAACTACTGGTGCTGGGAGAACTGGGCAACCATATGCAGAAAACTCAAAATAGAACCAAGCCTATCACCATCCACCAAGATCAACTCAAAATGGATCAAGGACCTCAACATCAGACCTGAATCCTTGAAACTACTGAAGGACAGAGTAGGAAAGACGCTAGAACTTATAGGCACAGGAAGGAACTTCCTGAATAGAGTCCCAGGGGCACAACAAATAGGGGACAGACTCAACAAATGGGACTACTACAAATTAAAAAGTTTCTGCACAGCTAAGGACATAGCCACCAAAATAGAAAGACAGCCAACCATATGGGAAAGGATCTTCATCAGCACTGCAACAGACAAAGGCCTAATATCGGTCATCTACAGAGACCTCAAAAAACTAAGCCCCTCCAAGCCCAATAAACCAATTAGGAAATGGGCAAATGAGCTAAAGAGAGACTTCACAAGAGAAGAAATAAAAATGGCAAAGAAACATATGAAGAAATGTTCAACATCCCTGGTAGTAAAGGAAATGCAAATAAAAACAACCCTGGGATACCACCTCACTCCAGTTAGAATGGCCTATACTCTGAACTCAGGCAACAACAAATGCTGGAGGGGGTGCAGGGAAAGAGGAACCCTTCTCCATTGTTGGTGGGAGTGCAAATTAGTACAACCACTTTGGGGAACAGTATGGAGGTTCCTCAAAAAGCTCAACATAGAACTACCCTATGACCCAGCCATACCATTCCTAGGCAGCTATCCTGAACAGCAGGTCCCAAGATATCAAAAAGACATTTTTTACTTCCATGTTTATCGCGGCACAATTCACAATAGCCAAAATATGAAAACAACCCAGTTGCCCCTCCACAGATGAATGGATCCAAAAAATAGGGTACCTATACACAATGGAATACTACACAGGGATTAGGAATGGTGAAGTATTGTTATTCGCAGGGAAATGGTCAGAACTTGAACAAATAATGTTGAGCAAGACACAGAAAACAAAGGGACATGATCTCCCTGATATACAACTGTTAAGAAAGGGTGACAGAGAGACAGTAGAGACCAGGTCTGTGAAACCAAACACTGCTTGTCAAATGGTATTTCCCACAGGATTGGGGCAGCGACCCAATAATATGCAACTAAAACCAAACAACTACTCAACATATTAAGGTCAAAAATTGACCTCTCAGTGGAATACAATAGCCCAAAAGCTATGTATGTACGTTCATATAAGACTACTGTCGACATATTATCTAATACCGACATTACATTTAAAGCCCTAGGCGAATTTTCTTGGGCTTGTCCACGTGGATACTGTATATGCTCTTGATACCTGACCTAGGGAAGGGAAAGAAAAACAGGGTGTAAGATATCACAAGAAATGTACACACTGCCCTACTATGTAACTGTACCCTTTTTGCACAACACCTTGTCAAAAAATTTGTGTTCAATTAATAAATTAAATAAAAAATTTTACATAGAACTCATATAATCAATGGCAGTAAAACAAATCTGATTAAAAATTGGTCAAAGTTAATCAGTTTCTCTATAAATAACAGTCAACAGCTATATGAAAAATTCTCAAAAGTATTAATTATTAAGGAAATACAAGCCCAACCCATAATGAGAAACCAACCACCTCACAACTGTAAGACTGGCAATTATTTTTTAAACAGACAAGAGTTAACAAATGTTGGTGAAGATATAGAGAAAGGAAAAGCTTGTATACTGTTGATAGGAACATATATTGATACAGTCATTATGAAAAACGATATGAAGGTTCCTAAAGAAATATGCAGTATGTTTTCTGTTATCTTCCCAAAGGATATGAAATCAACTCCTTTAGATTTCTGCACCATTTGGCTTCTTGTTGCATTTTTTCATATTAGCCACGACATAGAAACAATTCAAAATATTTTATGTGTGTGTATATCCATCTAATGGAAAATTGATCAGTCTTAAAAAATGAGACCTTTCCACTTGCTGCAACATATTATACTAAACTAAATAACGCAGATATAGGAAATAAAGGTACATTATCTCACTTATGCAGGAAATAAATTTGCATATGTGCTCCACTGTAGTATAAGGAATACTACATATGTATTAAAATAGACATTAAACTATTATATAAATATAATTTAAGTATATTTAAATACATTAAAATTAAGGAGCAAAAACAAAACCCCCAAAATTACTGACAAAGGAAATAAAGAAATTCACTTCAAATACAAAGGCATTTAGGATAAAAATAAAGGCTGGAAATTTATATATAATGCGAGTAAAAAGAAAAAGAAAGCAAGGGTGTTGACATTATCAGATGAAATAGGATTAAAAGCAAAGGAAGTTACTCATTAATAAGAGAAGCACTATATAGTGATAAAGGATTCATCGCCAAGAAGAAACATGTGCATGATTCTAAGTGTATCTGCATCAAACAAAGCCTCCAAATATATTGGGGGGTGGGGAATCCTGATATAACAGAAAGGTCACTAGCAGGGCACTGGTGGCTCATACTAGCAATTCTAGCTACAAAGGAAGCTGAGATATGAGGATCCTAGTTTTAAACCAGTCTGGGAAGAATACTCCATGAGACTTTCATCTCCAATTAATCACCAAAAAGCCAGAAGCAAAGGTATTGCTTAAGGGCTAGAGTACCAACCTTGAGTCAAAAAAATAAGAGTACAAGACCCTAAGTTGAAGCCACAGTATTGGGACAAAGAAAAAAAAGGAGAAATACACAAATCAAAAATCATACTAAAGGACCTTGGCAGTGCACTCTTGGCAATGGACAAAACTACTAAACACAGCTGCAAGGAGATGAGAGAGAATATGAATGATCAGTGTGAAATAATTTAGATCAAATATACATAAGTAAATAGATAATAGATCTATTTGTCTATATACAGAGAGAGCACTTCATATAACAACATCAAAAACCACATTTTTTTTCAAGTACTCATGGAATATTCAACAGGATAGTACCTTGGAGGCAAGCCTCAACACCATTATAACAGTACCACATACAGTATGTTCTCTGGCCATTAA
Source organism: Perognathus longimembris pacificus (assembly GCF_023159225.1). Classification (NCBI taxonomy): domain Eukaryota; kingdom Metazoa; phylum Chordata; class Mammalia; order Rodentia; family Heteromyidae; genus Perognathus; species Perognathus longimembris. Next base: position 70,243,469 of record NC_063188.1, on the reverse strand, counting down.
AGAAATGAAATTAGTGATCAGAAAAGGAAAACAGCAGAACATATATGCAGGTTTGGAAAATAACAACTTATTTCTATATAATCAGTGGATAAAAGAAGATACTGCAAATGAAAATCTGAAAACATTCAACTGAATAAAATTTAAATAAAAATATTTGGTATATTGTGATAAAAATAAAACAATAGTGATAGGAGGAGCTCATAGCACTAAATGTTTACAACAAAAATAAGAACTGAGGTGAAGATGTGACTGCAGTTGTAGAGCACCAGCTTTGAGAGAAAAGCCAAGCAAGAACCTAAGGCCCTGAATTCAAGCCCCTGTATCAGCACAAAACAAAGGAGAAAAGATACAAACATGAATTCAATATCATGAAACCCTCTGAATGCTGTTTGCAAAATTAAAGGGGCAGAGATAGGGGAACAATTGGAATATGGATGGGTAATAAATCTGTTCAAAGTACACGGTGAACATCAGTGGAAATAACACAAGAAACCTCATTAGTTTGTATGTTAATTCAATAATACAAACTAAAAAATACTGAAAGATTTAAAATCAAACATACAAATTTTATCTCAACGTAAGAGCAAAATAAACAAGCAGAAGGAGCAAAATAAAAATATGAATAGAAAATAGTATTTAGGAGGAGTGTTGTGGTAGAGTCTTGCTCTACAATAACTCAAGCTGGCCTCAAACTCAAGATCCTTCTACCTCAGCCTCTGGAGTGTTGAGATTACATGTGTGCACTATCAAACCTAGCAGAAAACAAAGCATAGGAAATTACAAGACAAAAAGAGAAAGACTACACAGTAATAAAGGATCCATCATCTTTGTTAGTCATTGAAAAAAAAGAGTGGTCCAGAAAAATGGATAAAATAGCAAAAGTTCCAGTGAGAGAGGGAAGGGCAAATGCAAGGGGTGAAGGAGGGTAAATATGATCAAAATGCGGTATGTACATGTGAAACTGACAAAGACAGTAGTCTAACCAAGGTATATTGTATGCAGAAATGTCAAAATTAGCCCCCTTTTACACCTCATTGATGTTAATAAAACAAGAAAAATTATAAATGCCTAAAAAATTAAACCTACATATACATGATAAAGCTAAATTTCAAAAGGCAAAGACGATGGTAATCTCACAATCAAAACAGAGAAAAATGAATGATCATGTTTACTTTCCCAAACATCAAGAGAATTTCTTTTTACTGTTTTAGTAAAGACTTTTGACTAGTTCATTTATCTTCAAATGCCTCACCAGTTTGGACACATATTTATACTTCTATTATAAAGTTACATAATCTAAACAGTATGGTGCTAGGAATGGTGGCAACTCCTGCAATCTAAGCATTCAGGAAGCAGGAGCAGGAGGACTACAATGCCAGCCTGAGCTACTGCTTCAAAAAAATCTAAGGGTTGAGGATGTAGAACAGTGATAGTGTGCTTGCCTCGCATGCTCAAGGCCATGGGTGCAATCCCCAGCACTACAAATAAGCACATACACAAGTGAAATAGCATAGGTTAAGATAAACCCTGTGGTTAAATGATTTTTGAGAAGACTGTTAAAATCACTCCATAGGGCAATAACACTGGGAAAATAGGATATCCATACACAAACAAATGAAACTGGATCTGTACCATATATTATGAACAAAAAATTAACTCAGAATGTGGTATGTACATAAAATGCAGTATTATTCAGACTTGAAAATAATGGAATATTATATAACAAAAATCATACAAACCTACAACAAAAATATCCAACATGAATAAATGTAAACAAAGAACTTGAACAGAAAACTCTGCAATTTGACAACATGAATGTAGCGGGAGGTTCATTATGCCAAGTGAAATAAACCAGTTACAGAAAAATACTACAAAATACAACTTATGTGAAGTATCTACAAGAGACAAATTTATAAATATGAACAGTACAATGGTAATTTCCAGGGATTGGGAAAAGGGAAAATAAGTTGTTTCTTAGGTATAGGTTTGTAGGTTTCAGTATAATGTTTTGCAAGAAGAACTAATACTGGAGATGGGTTGCATAACAAAATGTCCCCATGAACATTACTTAGCAGACACCTCTCAGTAAGCCTACTCAGGAGGCCAAGATCTGACAATCACAGTTCAAAGCCTCCTCAGGCAGTAAAGTCCATGAGAGTCTTACCTCCACTTAATCCCCCAAAGCCAAAAGGAGAAAGACACACACACACACACACACACACACACACACACACACACACACACACAGAGAGAGAGAGAGAGAGAGAGAGAAAGAGAGAGAGGATATGTACAGCAGATGGATATAGGAGGCTAGATTTAAACAGTGCATGTTGTAACATGTAGAAATATCACAATGAAACCACTAATATGTACATTTAAGACATATTAATCCAATATTTAAAAATTACAAAGGAAAAGGGATTGTTTATTAAATTATGAAAAGTTTGATAAAATTCTTTTTGTAGGCAAAACTAGATGATTTTCATTTATTTTAGCTTTTTACAAATATAATTTTATTTTTATTATTACGGTCTTGGCGAGAAGGGTTACTATTTGATTTTCATTTACTTTTAAAAAATGATTTGTGTTGGGCTGGGAATATGGCCTAGTGGTAGAGCGCTTGCCTCGTACACATGAAGCCCTGGGTTTGATTCCCCAGCACCACATATATAGAAAACGGCCAGAAGTGGTGTTGTGACTCAAGTGGCAGAGTGCTAGCCTTGAGCAAAAAGAAGCCAGGGACAGTGCTCAGGCCCTGAGCCCAAGGCCCAGGACTGGCAAAAAAATAAAAATAAATAAATAAAAATAAAATAAAATAAAAATGATTTGTGGAATTTATTATTTGGATCATAACATAAAATGATAGAAATAAAGTTATCTCCAAGCATGGTTAATTGAATGGGGAGAATCATCAACAGATAGTAATACTAGTGAATGGAAAATATTGGCAATATATGCATGTCTAATGGCCCTGCCTGCCATTGAGATTTTTCTTCATTTTAGTCCCAAACTACTTTTATTCCTCCTTTGGACCCTCAGTCCTAAGTCTGTGTCCTTCATCCACCCCTCATGACACGCAAAAGTCACATAATTGGAAAGAGTGAAATTGGGATCTAGGGTTCTTTTTCTCTCTTTTTTTAAATTTTGTCAAACTGATGTACACTGAGGTTACAGTTTCATACGTTAGGCATTGGATACATTTCTTGTACTGTTTGTTACCTCCTCCCTCATTCCCCCCTTCCGCTTCCCCTTTCCCTTTCCCCCCATGAGTTGTTCAGTTGATTTACACCAAACAGTTTTGCAAGTATTGCTTTTGTAGTCGTTTTTCTTTTTATAGGATTCTTTTTCTTGCCAATACAAATTTCATTAGAAAGATGTCAGAGGCTCATGGAACTAGAGGAAAGCTGGACATGGAAACTTCAGAATAGGATGGAAACAAACACAAAGGCATGAAGAGTTTGATGAGGATGTTGTCATGGAAATCAAATCATATAAACCATTTTTCACTCTTGTATTAATTACTTAAGTTTCAAAATCCTAAAAGAAAGCATGTAATTGATAAAGAGTAGGTTGCATGCTTGCCTCTTGGCGATTTCAAAGGGCATAATCTGATTTACTCTGTTTCAATATAGTAGTCAAACTACTTACTAGTTTTCTATTAATGCATATAAATGACTACAAACTAAGTGGCTCAAACACAATCCATTCTTTAAAATCTCCTAATCATTGTATGTCTTAAATCTAGGCTTGGCTTGGCTAATTTCTCTGTGTAGACAAGGCTGAAACCAAAAAGTCAGTAGAGCTGCATTCCTTTCTGGAGCCTCTGGATGAAAAATCAAGTTCCAATCTCACTCAAATTGTTGGCATAACCCGTCTGAAAGTTTGAGGTCCTGATTTGTTTGCTGGCTGTGATCTGGAGGCCTCATTTAGCTCATAGATCACCCATCTTGTTTAGCATGTATCTTCATCCACAGGAACAACAAACTTACATACATAAAATTCCCTCTCTTCAAATATCTCATGCCTCTAAATTGCACCTGACTAGGGAAGGCACATACAGTATTATTCCCCTCCCCATATACTATACATACATACACGCATGTGCACACACACAGATTCCTTATTGTATTTTGACAATAATTTACAAAGTCATTCACCTACCAAAAATCTAGCATAATAATAGAAATAAAACTACTAAAATGGATAAGTATTTGAAGCTCTTTATTTACTTTCTACTACTTTGAAAATTACACCAGAATTTTGTGAACAGAATCAAATCTAATCTGGGGTGTGAACAAGATCGTGTGGCCTACTGAAGCCTGAAGTAAGAGAAAGAGCTAAGGGGCTTAGTTTTAGGGCTTCTTCTCTCAGCTCCAGGCTTCATGATGCATCCTTTTTCCTCATATTCCCCAAACTCCCTGGTGACCTCCACAATCTGGTGTTATCATAACCTCCTCTAAACAAACTACCTGTGCCTGAGTGCCAAGAACAGAGGCCTAGGACTTCCACATCTTAGGTAACTGGCATGAGTTGGAGGATTCACATGAATTACATTATTGGACTATTACATTATTTATATTAGATCATTGATTTTGTGTCAGAAGAGCTGGCTAAGAACAGGGACATCATCTCCTACCTATGTACAAATGAGCAACTGACAAGAGAACTCAAGAGACTGTTAGGGGTGGAGATGGGAAAATCTTCCTCACACATCCAGCCGGTATAATTCCTCTCCCTACAGAACAATGGAGGTGTGGTGTGTGTGGTGCTTGGGAGATAGGGAATGATACCTCAGGAAAACTTACCTGTGTTACTTATTTGAGGTTTATCAACACATGGCTTGTTCTTTTCTGAAGCTGTAGAGTGGAGTCCATCTACTTCAACATAGAGGCTGTGAACACACACTGGGAAAAGCCAGAGGTAGGTATGAGTTCTGTACCAGAATTAGCTGTGGGCACAGCACACGGTAAGAGCATCTTTCTTCACAAAAGTGCTACCCTACCCCTAAACATGGCTCACATCAACCGAACAGCCAACACCCAGAAATGCAGAAGCCATAGCCCAGACCTGAAGCATTGTAGGCACTGGACTGGGACAAATCTTCCCCCAAAGGCCCTAGATTAAGATTCCCAGAGGCCTGCCTGAGAAGAGGGTCAGAGTCTAGGTCTGGCTTAAATACGGGAGCCTACCAACGAAAGCAGGAGACAGGGAAGGGACTGAGAACCTACACTGCTATCTCCTTCCTATGAATCCTGAGATCTCTCTTCTCAGAAGGTGGCAATTACCTGGGAAGTTTAGGAAACCCCGGACACTGTTGTTACTCATTACCAGACCCTTTCTAAGAGGTCAGATTGACTTTGCTTTATTCTTCTCCAGGAGCTCCTTCTTGCCTCTTTCCACATATGCAGAGACTGCTTTAATTACTGAGGAAGTTACGGTTAAGGCCTAATAGTGTAACATCTTTGCTTCTAGCATAGACTCTTACCTCAAGCTAGAACCTTGCTCAAGGTCATACACAGCTTGAGACTTTCTTACTCTGGATGAAGCTTTGTGGTTTTATCTTTGTTCTCTTAAGCAACGATCTTGTTTCTCCATGATGGAGAAAAGGCCATTGAGACTTTCTTCACTGTCCATAAAAGCCTATCTCTAGGGCTGAAAGAGCAGCTACCTACCTGGCAAGCTAGATAGAGATCACGTTCAAGACCCACTATTGCCAAAGAAAAAAGAAAGGAAGGACAGACATGAGAGGCACAGAAGGAAAAAGGGAGGGAGGAACACTAAACCATACCTGTAATCCCAGCTACTTATGAAGCTCAGATCTGAGGATTGAGGTTCAAAGCCAGCCCCGGCAAGAAAAATCCGACATTCTTATCTCCAATTAACCAGCAAAAATGTAGAAGTGGAGCTGTGGCTCAAGTGCTAAGACCACTTGAGTAAAAAAGCCAAAGGACAACTCCCAGGACCCAAGTTCAAACCCCAGTAACCAGTACACCCCACCCCCAGAAACTGTAAAAACGAATTCAGTCTCTGTAATGAAACTGATTGAGGGCTATGGGTTTCTAAGGGTTTCCTAAAAGGATAGGCTACTAGACTGCATTTCAAGACATGCAGAAGAGTCATGCTTATGAGTCCATCCCTTTATAAACAATGTAGCTATAAGACTATTCTTACAGAAACTTAGGTAACTGGCTTCAACTGTTCTTTTTTTTTTTTGCCAGTCCTGAGGCTTGAACTCAGGACCTGAGCACTATCCCTGGATCTTTTTGCTCAAGGCTAGCATTCTACCACTTGAGCCAAAGTGTTAATTCTGGATTTTTCTGTATATGTGGTGCTGAGGAATCGAACCCAGGGCTTCGTATATATGAGGCGAGCACTTTACCACTAGGCCATATTCCTAGTCCTCAACTGTTCTTAAATTTCTACTCCTGCCTCCATCCTTGATTTGCTTCATTTCCGACAGAGTACCTAGCACCCTGGAATCAAAATCCATTGACTTTTCTCTCCCCACTCTGGATCTTGTTATCACCTGTATGTTCTAACTTAAATTCAACTGTATTTCTTAAATTCAACTATTAAGTCTCACTTTTCTTCATTACTCCATCACTAATGTTTGAAATGGAATGAATGATTCCAGCATATCTCACATGAGTTACTTACATGGAATTTACTGGATAATATTCGTTATTAGGTCTCATTAACACTTGTATTCACTTATTCCTCTGTTCTTGATTCACAGTTCATTAGCCAGATACATGCCTATTTACATTAGCTTGAAGGCTGATCTGCCCTTAGCCTAGAGTTAGTGTCTTTTCCCATTAAAGGCACTGTCATCTCCCTAAATATAGAATAAAAACAAAGCACATCAAATTCACTTTGCAATTTCAACGTTTATTTCTGATACCAAAACTTGACAGCACACAAGAAAAAAACCAAAGCAACAGACAGGAACAGCAAATAAATTTATCTTGCATGCCACTTTCCATCAACAGGATGTGGCTCTTTAGATGGGTTTAGAAGGAATTCGAGGCTTCAGCCTCACTCAGGGAAAAACTAGTCCAACTGATGAACAGTATCCATGAACCTAAGAAAGAAAAAGTTTTTTTAAAAAATCAATTATATATTAAATATAAGAAAGATGGTATCAAATTCTACTCCCTTTATTTCCTTCACCTCCCCACCATGGGTTCCCTATGACTCCTAGTTTATGCATACAAATTTGACTTCATCAAACCTATAGATCCCTGCCCCCAAGAAACCCAATTGCCCAATCCAAGCTTACCCAATATCTTACTCGACCCAGAAAAAACCAATGGCACCAAAGTTGGCAGCAAAGTTGGCACTGGCTGTACCACCAGGACCAATAATAGGACCAGTGAAGGTCTGAGGAAATCTGGAGCGGGCATTCTGGTGGTATCTAGCCCAGAAGGTGAATGGGATTCTTGACCAGGGATCTCCAAAATCTCCTTCCTCGTCCCAAGTCAACAGCTCAAACTCAATGTCATCCCAGCTCCAGGGACCAGACACAGCCTCATCTCCAATTCCCATTCGGGTTCTTGCTTCAGCCCTGGCCTCAGCCTCAGCTGCTGCAGCATCAAGAGCATCCAAGGCCTCATCTGCAGCCTCCATGAACTGTGCAGTCCAGTCACGAGGGTCTCTCTTCTGAACCTGAGATGAGAAATACAAAACAAAATGAAACTCAATTCATAATATAGCCACGATATGCAATCTTAAGTGTCTTCCAATAGATGAACAAAGACAAAAATGTTATTTATTTATATATGTACACTCACACAAAAATGGAATATTACTCAGCCTTTAAAATCAACAAACCTTAGCTATTTGTTGACAATATGGATAAAGCTAAAGGACACTATGCTAAGCAAGCCAGATACAGAAAGACAAATACTGTATGATCTCTTATTGGTAGAATCTACAAAAAGCCAAATTCACCGATGGTGATTGCCAAGACCTCAAGTAAAGTGAGTAAGCAATAGAAAGATATCATCTAAAGGATATGAAGTTTCAGGTACATAGGGTTAAATAAGTCCTGGAGACCTATTGTACACAATGATGACTTACGGTTACTAATTATGTATTACATATTTGAAAATTGCTAAGAGAATTAGCTTTAAATGTTATTAACCGAAAAAAGGTAAATATGTGAAGTAGTGGATCATTACACCACATGCACATTATCAAACATAACAATGAACCACACAAATATGCACAATTTTTGCTAATCAAATAAAAATAAATGAAAAAAATAACAAAGCCAACACAAATAAAAATAAATCATGTAGCCCATAAATATATCTTGTCAACTATATTGTAACAAAGCTTGGGGGGAAATTTTTGTTTTCAAAATACAGCATTTATCTGCAGAATTTATTCATCTTCTCTAACTGAAATTTTATACTCTTTCCATTTCCCATCTCATTACTGGCCCTGGCAAGCACCATTCTGTTCTTCTATGAGTGTATCTTCTTAAAGAGTTCACAATGAGCTCATTTATCAAAAAAAATTATGCCAATCCTGGGACTCAAACTTATTAGGGCCTAGATGCTGTCCCTGAGCTTTTTTTGCTGAAGGCTAGAGCTCTGCTACTTGAGTCACAGCTACATTTCAGGGGGTTGGGGGTTAAAAGTTTTATGAACTTTCCTGCCTGGACTAGTTTGAACCCCAATTCTCAGATCTCAGCCTCCTGAGTAGCAAGGATTACAGGAGTGGGCCACCAGCACCCATCAATGAAAAAATATTTTTAAAAATCTTAATATACATATAACCATCTAACACATATTATGAACCCTATTTGGTTACTGCTCACACAGCAATACACCTAGGATATCATCATTGCTCTAGGCCATGGATATAACTCATCTCTTAACCTATCAATTCTAGAGCAGTTCTTCTATTACCTCTGCAATGAATCGCAACACTTTCATCTTGCTAGTCTCATGGTAGGAACGGAGACCCCAGAGGAACTCATACTCCGGAGGGTTGCTATTGGGCACTCGTCTATAGTCCAGGTATCTGAAAGAGTGAAAAAGTCTGCGTCTACCTATCCAGGCAGAATAAAAACCCACCAATACATAAGAACCTCACAATTTGAGATTTATTTCAAGTAGTAACTCTCCTACCCTATATTTATTCCCAAACACAATTTAAAGCATTTAATAATTGAGTCTTTGAATTCCTTTATCAGTGATTCTACACTAAGCAATCACTCATAATCACTAAAGAAGTTTGTAGAGTCACAGAAAAGAAAACATTAATCTCACTCCTATCCCAAATCTCTAGCTCCACATTCTTGTAATCCTGTTGAGCCATCATCATTACACTGCTGTGCAAACATCTCTACCTGACATAGCCTTGAGAATGTCTATTGTAAAGACTGTGTTCAAGTTTCACTTTTAAGACAACTATATGGTAGCAACATCCAACCTTGAGAAGTATAGTCAATAAACACTGAGTACAGATTTGCTTCTCTGTGAACCACCTATATACAGGAACACTGTGAAAAATAAAGAAAGCACAGACCAGAAAATTGTCCTTATACATTACTTACTTTTGCTTTACAAACTCATAGGTAAGAAGTTTTCTCAGGTCTCCAAGAAGGGGATGTCTTACCCTGATAGTTTTAAAAAAGAAAGAAGAAAAACATAATCAGACTATGACTTTGCCCAAAGGCAAAGAGCTTTGCACCACCAGGTCAGAAATATGAAGAGGCATAATTCAGGACTGTCTCTCTATCCACCCAGGTCTTATCCTTGGGCTCTGACCTTCCCCAAACAACCCTCCCCACCAGACAACCAGGTTAACACAATTCTGTGACCATCCTCTATTGCCAAAATATGATTCAAACAAGCAAGAGATGAGAGCCTAATCATACCCTGGACGCAGTCCCATCTTGCGTAGTGCCTCCCAAAGGACAGCTGCAGTGGTAGGCAAAAGGGGACAAGGCACACAAAATGAGCTTGGAAATCAGGTGTGGTCAACCCCCTACTGCAAGTCCAGCCACTCACCCTCACTGGCACGGTTGCCATTCATAAAGATGATGCCCAGAATCACTAAGAGGAGACCCAGCTTGGGTGTGTCTTTGGTTCTAAAGGAGTACAAAAAGAATTTATTTTCACTATCCATTTGCATGAGCTGACTTCAGCCAGCTTACCCAGCTAGCTTCCTCAATACTGTGAAATTGGGGAGAATTATACCCCAGTGCTGCCTATAACCTCCTATGCAACCCTAAACCTTCAATAATTTGAAACTCTTGGAAATAAACCATCACTGAGAAAGGTCATTTTTCTTTCCACCTCCGTTCCCATCTTACGTTCCCAGTATTCCAGCGAGGGATTCAGGGGTACTGATGAGAATATACAGGTGTTCTTCCTTGTCAATTTCCTTCAGTTGAATCCCAAATTTCTACAGGGGTAAGAAAAGAGACTGAAATTACAAAACTTGGCATAAGCTTCCCATAGGCCATCATTCAGGTCCCTGTGAGACCTTCCCTAAACACCCAGTAGGAATCCCATGAATCTTTGAAATCAAGATTTTCCCCATCATTCCATTCCTTCAAGGCTGTATTCTTACCTTCTCCAAGACAAAGCAAGCACGTTCAATGATTTCTGGATAAACATCAGTGTACTCTCGAATGATATCCCTCAGCATTTCTGTAGGAGAAGGGAGCAACTGGACTGAGCCAGAGCAACAAAGCAGTAGCCCCTCTGCCAACCCTCCTAAGTATAGCATCCTTGGGATATTCAAAGGTGGAAAAAAGGAACCACCTATGTATGGAATGTAGAGGACAGGAACTAAAGGGTACCAGGCACTGATGGGTCATGCCTACAATCTTAGCTATTCAGGAGACTGAGGTATGAGGATAGCAGTTCAAAGGCAGCCTAGAGAAGGAAAGTTTATGAGAATGTCATCTGCAATTTCACAAATAGAAAGTTGGAATTGGAGGTGTGTCTCTAGTGGAAGAGCACCAGCCTTGAGTGAAAAAGTTCAAGGGACAGTGATCAGGCCCTGAGTTCAAGCGCTAGTACAGCACACACACAAAAAGGAAGGACACATAAGCAAAAGCAAAGGAATGTCAACAGAGTGCAGGGAAGGGGCCTTGGATGCCTACCTGAGCGCTTGATGGGTACCTTTGTGTAGTCTTTAAGCATCAGGTACTTGACCAACTTATTTGCCTTGGAACAGAAAAAGAAATAATTATATTTGCAGAAAACTTAGCTAATTATAAATGAAGAGACAACAGTTATATAAAAAGGAAGAAAGTAAAAAGTGGAGGAACAGCTCTTACTCTTTCCTGAAGAAGGGCCACATCTCGGGGCTGAGGGGCACCCAGATTCTGAGAGGTACGAGGGTTGGGGGAGGGTCGAAGGTTAGGTGAGGGTCGCAGGTTCTGCCAGTCTGGTGGTATTGGCCAGTCAGGGGTGATCCAGTCAGGGGGAATTGGCCAGTCAGTAGGAAGTGACCAATCAGGTGGTAGTGGCCAATCAGGTGGTAGTGGCCAATCAGGAGGACCCTGCCAGTCTGAAGGGCCCTGCCAGCTGGTCGGGGTCTGCCATCCTGATGGGGTCTGCCATCCAGGAGGATTCTGCCAGGCTACAGGGTTTGGCCAGACAACTGGGCCAGGCCAGACAATGGGATTTGGCCAGATCACTGGATTCTGCCAGATCACTGGGCTTGGCCAGATCACTGGATTCTGCCAAGCAACTGGATTCTGCCAGGCTGGTGGGGTCTGCCTAGCCACTGGGCTCTGACGTGCTGGTGGGGTTTGCCTGGCAGTCTGGTTTTGCCAGCCAGATGGATTCTGCCAAGCCAGTGGGGTCTGCCACAGCACATGAGGGGGTGCACCAGGTGCATTCTGAGTGGGCACTGGAACAGGTGGAGATCTCCATGTTCCTGAAGCCACTGGAGGCCGTCTCTGATCCCCACTGTTCTCTTCCACATTCAAGTTATTAATCTGCATCATCAGAAAGAAGTCTGAGGTTACTAGTTGGCCCTGTAACCTTACTGTATCTACCTCTAAACACTCATCTATATTGATAGCAAGACCTACTAGCCACAAACTTAAGAGTCCCTATCCCCAAAACAAACGAGGTATAAGGTCATTTACACCTGAAAACTCAGCTCACAGGAATTCAAAGTAGGAGGATTCTAATCCAAGGCTATCTCTGAAAAAGAACTAAAACAAAGAGGGCTTGGGGCGCGGCTCAAGTAGTAGAGCAATAGCAAGCACAAGGCCTTTAGTTCAAACCCCAGTACCACCAAAACAAAAACTGACAACAAAAACCCCCAGACTATGATCCCTAGATAGTAAGGAGGTATCCGTAATTATGGATTTAATGAAGAAACCTGTATGAGTGTGCCTAGCTTAGGCTCTAACATATAGTGTCTGGTATCTGAATGTAAGCTGAATTATACACAGGTAGTATATATCATACCAGTGTCCATCAATTTGTCGACAAAAGTAATCATTTAACTAAACATCTACTACAAACTAGTTGAAAAAATACAGGCAATTATATTACATGTATTTTTGTTTAAAACAAACCTCAAAGAAAGGATAAAGCCAAAGCAAAGTGACATTAGTAGAGATCTCACCTTGCGGGTCCTCTTGCCTCGAATTATAGTCCGAGACTCCACATTCTGAGCCTGGGAACTATCCACTGATGTCTGTGCAGCTGCACCATCGGGTTCATATATACCTAAGTTGGTCTCTATGTCACTCTGGGAAGTGGTCATTTTGGCCTCCTTTACATTCTGGTTCTGGCTATCAGCTGTAGAAGCCTTAGTGGTATCATTCCACACCTTGAAGGCTGTCTTAGGCTGGTTGTTAGCTATCTCATTGGCCTTAGGAGATGGAGAGAAATTGTAGCTGGCATTTGGGCCTATCTTAGTAGTGGCTTTCTGAGTCTTAAAGGTAATCTCAGATTTGCTAGTGGCTAATTCACCAGTGTTTCCAGGATGGGAAAAATCACAGGCAGCATTTGGACCCCTTAGAGTGGCACTGTGGTACTTAATAGGTGCCTCTGACTGGCCATCGGGCATCTCCTTGGCATTATGTGTCTGAGAGCAATCATAGACACCATTTGGGCCTTTTGTGGTAGCATTCTGGGCTCTAAAAGCTGTTTTAGGCCTAGTGGCTGCTACCGAAACCTCAGTGTCAACCTCTGCTTTGGCAGTTAGGGGCTGTAAACTCTGGGGACTAGCAGTCTGGCCGCTGGCAACTGCTGTGGCCTGGTTAGTAGGTGGAGCCTCTGAGATGTGGATGGCCTCCATCAAGGTCTGCATAAGCAAGGCGCTGTCTTCTACAGAGGCCTCATCCTGAAAATACAGGAGAGAAAAAAATTAAATCTCCAGGCCTCAAAAGCCAGAGGAGTGGCCTAGCACTGCAGAAAAGCTCAGCAGAAAGCAGGCAGTGCAAAAACAGGCCGGCCAGAGGCAGAGATCTAGGAGGCAGAACAGGGTCAAAGGGAGGAGGCGGGGCAAGGGGTAAAGGGGTGGAGTCGTGCGAGGGAGCGGCGTGGAGTGGGGTGGAGCACTGAGGAAGGCCCACGAGGTTTGCAGTGGGAACTCAGTACGTGAGGCCGAGCTAGGAGGTGAGGCTAATCGGGATTGCAAAGGGTAAAGAATGCAGGAGAAAGAGAGGTAGAAGTGAGAGGTTGGGGTAAGGGGCGACAGACTGCTCTGCACGCATCAGGACTTGGGGAAAAAAGGTTCCTTATGAACTGGCAATCTCTGGGCAAATTGCCTTACTAACAGGGTCTCCCCTTTCTCTAAGCAGGGACTAATAGCAGAAAAGGAACGCCCCTCCCCCCTTCTCTAAATGCTGGGAATGAGAGAGCCAAGGGGCTCGAGGCAGAAAAGAGCAAACCGGATCCTGGCAATTGGGAGACTGAAAAAGCCTGAAAGGGGAGGCTGTCCACTAGAGAAATGGCGGGGTGAGAAGAGCTCACCTGGAAGCCGAGAGGGCCCGCATCAGGGTCCGTTTTCTGAGCCATGGCTCCCGTCTCTGCCAAGAGCGGAACCTAGGGGGTGGGTGGTAAAAGACGGTGGGGGGGGGGACACATTACACCACGGAAGAAAAATACAGGGGCCGAATAGGGGTGTGGTCTGGTGGGAAGCTGAGGAGAGAAATGAGGTGCTAGATTTGAAGAGCCGGCCAAAACTGGGCGGGAAAAGTGCATGGCTTTCCCAATGGAGATTCAGAATCTCCAGAAATTAGCCAGGAAGAGCTTCAAATTGCGGCTCAGGAAGCAGGCAGGAGCGTGGGTAGGGGTGAGGTTAGGTTGGAATTCGAATATGGGAAGTTTAACAGACATTCAAAATAGATACCAATAAATGCTACAGATCGAGGTAAAAAAAAAAAAACAGCTGTGAGGGTTATGTGAACTGGGTTCTGAGAAGGAATGAGGGTTTCAAATCAGTAAGGATTGGGGGGGTGGTGAGTCGGGCTTTAGGCAGCGGAAGAGGGTTCTAAATCGAGCGGTAAAGGAATGGGAAATTAAAAATGGAGGGGGCCGCCCTAAGACTGGGCAGATAGATGCCCTGTCTGGCGTTTATCTCACCTTGCCTTCCGTGGCCCCAACCCCAACCCCCTCGGTGCCGGCCTTCTTCACGACTCGGGATCAGGATTGCGGAGTTTGGCTCTCAGGACTGCACTCTCCACCGGTTCAGGAGAAAATGCCAGCGCGGCAGCAACGACGACCCCGCCTCTCCGACTAATATACCACCCACCGCCTGAGGATGCGGAGCGCCTGCGCAAGACCCAACTGACTAAATAAAAGTCCCGCCTCCTTTCCCAACAAAAGCTTAGTTCAGGAGACCACTTTGCGCATGTGTGCACCAGAGGAACACCCTCCTCACCGTTCCCCCACCAGTTCGCTGCTTTGCCAATACACCACTCACTCACCACCATCCAAGTCCACTGGATAAAAAGGTTCCGCCTCCTTCCGTGCAGGCCTCCCTGACAGAAGAGCTTAAGGCTCTAGGTCCCACCCCTTAGCTCTCCAAAAGGCCCCCTACCTATTTCGCATTGCGTCTTGATCATGTCCCTCCTGTCTCCCCTATTCAGAGCCCCTCCAGTCAGGTCCTCTCCTCTCTCCACCCTGTTGCCTAGCACCACTTAGGTCTCAATTGACGTATCAATATAGGGGGTCCCTTATTGCAACACGTGTTTGACCTCTGTGGAGTTGACCTACTTGGTGACACAGAAAATAAGAAGACTGAAAAAGCCAGAGTCTGGAGTTAAAATAGCAGTACTTTACAAGACTCTTGCTCCCCTCTAGCTGCCAGACTAATAAAGAACAGTAGATTCTTTCCTGCTCCTTTTTCTCAGCTCCAGACATGGAAATACTTTATGAAATGTGGGGGAGGCAAAGGCACAGCTTGTACTTCACAGCAAGGTCTGTGCTGGGGCTTGCTTCCCTTTCACAGCAGCCCCGGGAAGTGGGTGCCAGCACCCACATTTTAAAATACCTAGAAGCTGAGACACAAACACAGTTATTAGCCAGACAAGGCCAATTTGGGGCCTGGGTTTTCCTGACTGCAAAGCCCATGCAACCTCCCCCACCCAACACCTATACCAAGTGAAATACATTTTTTATGTTCTAGGAGGCCTAAACTCATGCTCTGAGTTCTGTTGGGGAGGTCCAGCCATGTGCACATTGCTTCTTGGGGTCCACCTCTGTGCTCCCACCCACGGGCCTCTTCCTATGAGTAATGTCACACAGTCATCCCTCAGGCCTTCCTTATGCTTGCTAAGCCTGACAGGACAGTCAGATGTTTATGTGTCTGCTCTGCAGGGAGAAACTGGACTGGATTTTAGAATTCCAAGGACTGAGTACTGGCTGCCGGTCTCCAACTGTGTGAGCTTCCTGGGATCACTCAACTACTCTGAACCTCATTTCTCAATATGCAAAATGGGAAACATAGCAAGGGAGTCCTACCCAAGGAAAGACACATGGGTTACTGTGCTTCTAGGATGAGTGGAAAAACTCACCAAGGCAGAAAATGATAGACAGATGTAAGGTGACTCAATCAAACTAAATGGAGAATGCTCCAAAACCCAAGGCAGAACTTTATGTGAATATCCTCTTGGTTCCGCCATCAGCTCCTTCCAGGAGCCTGAATATGAAAGGAAGCTAATGGTAGGAAGACTGCAACATTTGGTCCCCAAGGGCTGACATCAATTCTGCCTGACTGAATGACTTTCCTCATCTGTTGCATAGCAATGTACCTCTGTCAGCTGCCTGCTTTTCCTCAGCACTTCCTCTGTAAAGTGTCTGCAGTAGGACGTGATCAGACTCAGGAAAGGAGGTCCAAGATGCATCTTCTATGCTATCAGCTTCCACAATCAGCACCTCCAGTCCTGACTTAGCCAATGGATTCTAGATCTGTGATCTAATCAACTACCTCACTTTTCCAATTGCATATCTTTCAGTATTCTGGAAATGAAGAAGTCCCAAACTGATCCCTCCATATATATTCTCCCTATGCCTTCTCTCCACATCAGAATATAAGATTTTTAGGCTGATGAATTGTTGTCTGCTTTATTCATGTTATATCCTCAGTACCTAGAACAATACCTGGCACATTTTATGGGTTTAATAGTTTTTAATCAGTAAATTAGTCACATGTTCACCCTATTGCTAAAATAAGAAATCCAGTAGGCAGTTTTGCTTTGATAAACTCACTTCCTCACACAAATATATTATTTGTTGTAGAAATAATGCACATAGGATCACTCAGAACTCAAACACTGTCTGAAAAATATTTTTGACATTAAGTAAACACTCTAAATCTCACTACTTTGTGATGAATGATAATCTTATGTATCTTTTATATAGCACATAGAGCAAATGTAGATGTGTATTCTTGTATCAATGACATTATAGATATGTCATATTTTTAAATTACAGTATTTTGCCTGCTACTTGTTCTTTCACTTCCATCTCCACCTGTCAGACATGCATTAACCCTGTTTATACTTCCATGTCCCAAATGTCAGTTTTATTTTACAATAACTAAGATCATATTCTGTAAACTTTTATGCATCTGATTTGTATTATTTAACAACAACCTACTCCTTTCAACCGATTCATTCTTTTGAATGGGTGCATAATATTCCATGATAGGTATATACCACAATGTATTCAAACATTCCCAACAGACAAGACTTTCATGTTAGTTTAAGGCCTTTTATCAGAAACACATACAAACAACATTGCAATCAAACTACCTATGTATGTATTCATTTTAATGCCTAATGCTTTTTTAATTTCAAAGTCAGCATATACCCAACACTAAGAATGAATATAACATTTTAGTACTTGATAACAGACTTTCCCCTTTTTTGTCAATTTAATATGTACTTTTGTCATTTTCTGGTAGTTTTGATTTATATTTCTAATAAGTAATATGATAGAAAACACTTTTATAAAACAATAGAAACGTCAGAATCCAACATAAAGTATGTGCAAGTCTTCTATCTATTTTAGAATGGAGATCACTTTATCTTCTCATTTTAGGGGGGAGTCCTTTATACAGTCCAACATATCTTATTAAAACTTTGATGCTATTGCTTCTGGGCCTTGTGGCTAAGGTCAAGTGTAGTAAAACATTGATGCTGAACTCCAGGAAATAGAAAACAAAACAGAACAACAACAACACAGAAAACCTTTGGGGCTGAGCCAGGGGCTATGGCTCATACCTGTAATTCTAGCTACAAAGAAGGTTGAGATATGAGGATCATGGTTCAAAGCTAGCCTAGTCAGGGAAATTCCTGGGACTCTTATCTCCAATTAACCACCACAAGCCAGAAGTGGAGCTGTGGCTCGAGTGATACAGCATTATCCTTGAGCACCAAAGATCAGGGTCAGTGCGTAGGCCCTAGTTCAAGCACCAGAACCAGCACAAAAAGCAACAAACAAAAAAAAAATTGAGGGCTGGCTAGATAGATGTATTTCAAGATTTCTTTTTCCATTTTGTAACTATTATGAATCAAGTATCTATAAAGTTTTTGTGTGCTGTATGGTGTGTGTGTGTGTGTGTGTGTGTGTGTGTGTGTGTGTATGTGTGTGTACATAAGTGCCTATTCCTCTGGGAATCCAGAAATAATAATAATAATCCAGAAATGCAATTTTGAGGTTTTTATAGTAAATTCATGTTAGTTTTACCAAAAATTACTGAACTTTCCTGGAGGGATCTTAGTCCATCAGCAATATTTACCCAGCATCTGTTGTCTATATTTTTAGCAACTGAGGTGTAGTAACTGCTCAATCTGGTTTTGATGCCCCTAATAATTTATTATGTGGGTATTTTTCCATGTGCTTATTTTCTACCCATGTATCTTTTACCCACCTTTGAGTTGTTTTCTGGCCTTGTTAAAAGGTTGCTTTGATGCATTGTACTCATAAGCAGACATATTGAATTGGTATCCATGTGTGTAACTATTTAAAGATAATTTTAAAAAATTAAATTAATTTCTTTTTACTCTTGAGCATTTATATATTTGATGTATGAGCCTTTTGTTGAATATACTGTTTTGTCTTGATTTATAGCTTGACTTTTAATGTCTTTGTATTATCTTTTTGAGAAGTTAGGCAGGCCTTCCTACCTAGGCAAAACAGCATTAGGGAAGGGCTCCAACTTGGGGTGGAAGCAGGAGAAGGAAGACTCAGTAAGATGCAAATTCACAGGTGAAGTAGGGGAAAGAGCTTGAGTCAGCAAAATGCATGTTCTATGGGGAGAGGATGACTCAGCAAGATTTATGTTCAAGGGTGAAGGGGATGACTTACACTGCATGGAGATGGGAGAAACCAATTATGAGAGTCCACTGGGTGTGTGCCCACTCCTCAGCCAATTAAGCCAGCATACCTTAAAGGGAAGAAGGCAAGGGGTACTGTATATAATGCCTTCCACAGGGACTGTGAATACCAGGTTAAAGGTCCTGGCCCCAAGTTCAAACTGCAGTACCAAGAAGTGGGGGAGGGAGACACTGAAAGAAGAATACAGAATTTCTTAGGTGAACAAAACAGAGTTAATGCATTGCCAGTAGAATACCTTACAAGAATATTAGATTTTGCTTGTGTGCCAGCAATGGGGCTTGAACTCAAGGCTTCAGACTCTTGTTTAGTTTTATCCCTAAAGACTTGATCTCTACCTCTTGAGCCACATCTTCACTTTCAGATTTTCTTAAAGAGAAGGAAATTATATAGGGCAGAAATTTGAGACTATATAAAAGAAGATATTAATTATGCAAGTTTTAATAGTTATTACCTAAATTAAATAGTCATATCACAGCAGTGCACACCATTAATCAGCAGAAGGTTATGAAAAGAGACAAGGGCTCAAAGAGCTGGTAGCTCATGCCTGTAATCTAACCCAGGAGCCTGAAATGTCAGGATTGCAGTTTGAAGCCAGCCCAGGCAGAAAAAGCCCATGAGACTCTTATATCCACTTCACCACCTGATGGTGGAGATGTGGCTCAAGTGGTAGAGTAACTAGCCTTGAATGAAAAAACTAAGGATCAACTCCCAAGGCCTGAGTTCAAGCCCCAGTACTTACACAAGAACGAGAGAGAGAGAGAGAGAGAGAGAGACTGACTATAAAAAGGAGAGAAACAAGGGGAGGAGGTCAACAAGTTCAACCTCATTGGGTGTGGACATTGTATGGATCTTTATTTGCTAAATCATTGGATAAAAATGTATGGGCTCATAGCACTTTGTAACATGAAGCCCCTCTCATCTACACTGGAAAAAAATCCATGATGTATTGCAATGTACTCAGATAATTCAAATATGACTTAGCACCATGTGCTTTTCATATTCAATATTAATGGAAAGCTTACCTAGGTGGAATCTCATGGATAATTTTAACAGTATGGAGTTAGAAAAATCCTCATAGAACTCAGCTTATGACATACATTTCCAGATTTCATGTTATGAAGCAAAGTTGATCTAAGAAATGCTGAAGGGATGATCTATTTCCACCCAATCACCACATGCATTTGCATATGGATAAGTGTAAGTAATGCATAGCATCTGAATTTTTTTACCAGTCCTGGGTGTTGTCCCTGAGCTCCTTTTGCTCAAAGCTAAAACTCTACAACTTGAGCCACAGCCCCACTTCCCGGTTTTTCTGAGAATAATTGGAGATCAGAGTCTCATGAACTTTCCTACCTGGGCTGGCTTCAGATTCTCAGATCTCAGCCTCCTGAGTAGTTAGGATTACAAGCATGAGCCACTGGCACCTGGCTAACCTGAGACTTTTGTTGCATATAGCACAATATTCTATCACAATTACTCTGACAGAACATTGTGCATGACATTATGAAGACTACTCTGTATGATATTCCATCATAGACATTTACCTACCTGACTAACAAAAATATTTCAATTTATTCATTTATTACATTATCATTGTAGACCCCCCCCAAATCTCTGTACAAATCCTCTCTTATTTCCTTATGGTAAATTATTAGAAATGGAATTATTCAAGCCACCTGCAGTGGTTCACATCTGTAATGCCAGTGACTTTGGAGGAAAATATCAACAAGATTGTAGAGGCCAGTCTGGCAAAAATGAGACCATATACCTTGTTTTTCGACTTGGAAATTTGACCTTAACTTACCCTTCGAATATGTGGCTACATATCTGACCCAAATTCTTCCTCCAATCCCTAATTTTGAATGAATTTTTTGTTCTCAGGAAGACCTCATGTGATAACAAGAGCAACTGTCATAAACACAACTGTTACTTTACATCTAACACTTGGCAGTACAGAAGGTCAAAGAAGTGTAAAAGGAACAAAAACATTAAAAAAAAAAGAACAGAGGAGGAGGTTCAAGTAGGAGAGTACTAGCCATGAGTGGAAAAAGCCAAGGGACAGCACCAAGGCCTTGAGATTAAACTCCAGTACTGCACCCCTCTCCCCACAAGTTTGGGGATTACCCTAGTTGCTACCAATTAAAACCGAATAGTTCTTAATTCATGCAGCATGGGGTATTCAAATGGGCCTGGCCTCAACACTTGTGGCTAATAAGTTTTCATTTTTGGCTTATTTCTTGTGTGGCCTGCCTAACAAATTCTTTTGTATGTGTGTGCTTGTCCTTGAGCTTGAAATCAGGGCCTAGGCACATTTTTGCTCAAGTCTAGTGCTCTACTATTTGAACCATGGCTCCATTTTCAGCTTTTTAGTGTTTAACTAGAGATAAGAGTCTCAGAGACTTTCCTGCCTGGGCTGGCTTTAAACTTATAACCTCACATCTCAGCATTCTGAGTAGCTAGGATTATAGGCATGAAGTGGCACTCAGCTTGCCTAACATTTTCTTTTTTTTTTTTAATAATTACTTATTTATTGTCAAAGTGATGTACAGAGGGGTTGCAGTTTCATATGTAAGGCCGTGGGTACATTTCTTGTACTATTTGTTACCTCCTCCCTCATTCCCTCCTCCCCTTTCCCCCTTTCCCTCTCTCCATGAGTTGTTCAGTTGGTTTGCACCAAATGGTTTTGCAAGTATTGCTTTTGGAGTTGTTGTCTTTTTATCCTTTGTCTCTCAATTTTGATATTCCCTTGCACTTCCCTAGTTCTAATACCAGTATATACAGTATCCAGGGTACTCAGATGAGATACAGTGATAGCACGGGTACAACCACAGGAAGGGGATACAAGAGGATCATCAACAAAAGAAGCTATAGTTTCACATGGCATGCTGAAAGTAATTACAACAGTGATATAACAGTCGTTTCCATAACATGGAGTTCACTTCACTTAGCATCATCTTATGTGTTCATAAGGGCATAGCTATTGGGCTCTTGTGATCCTTTGCTGTGACTAGCCTCAACCTGTGCTAATTATTCCCTATGAGGGAAACCATAGAGTCCATGTTTCTTTGGGTCTGGCTCACTTCACTTAGTATAATTTTTCCAAGTCCTTTCATTTCCTTACGAATGGGGCAATGTCATTCTTTCTGATAGAGGCATAAAATTCCATTGTGTATATGTACCACATTTTTCTGAAGGCAAAACTTTGGGCAGGGTGTGGTGACTAAGGCCTGTAATTCAAACTATTCAGAGGTAGATATATCAAGGATAGCTGTTTCAGGCCAGCCAAGGTAACCAATAAAAAGCTGGGTACAGTGACAAGAGCCTGTCATTGTAGCTATGTAAGAAGCATAAATAGGGAGAACATCATCCCAGCTGGCCTGGGGATAAGCATAAGATTCTATGAAAACAATAACTTAAGGAAAAGAATGCTAGCAGGGCATGGTTCAAAATAGTACAGCACTTGCCTTGCAAGTGTAAATCCCTGAGTTCAAACTCTAGTACTGAAAAAAAGACTTGAAAATATCTATTTTAAGTATGTGTACCTCCAAGCAAAGCTCAAGAAGATTTATAGGGACACTAAAACATCTAACACCAAAAAGCAAATGTCTAGCAAAATTTCATACTAAAAAATAAAATTCATAATGCTTGACATCTAATAAAAAAAAACAATTACAATGGCCAGACTTATTCAGGCACTCATTAAAAATTAGCATACCTTTGCATTCACTGTCATCTCACACATGCTCAGTGTGTTATTCTGTCCTCATGGACACACTTCCCATTTTCCTTTGGATTATACATATCTATCAATTCCATCATGTCACTATTTTCCACTACCATATTACACTTTCCCCACACTACCCACTCTGTAATCCTATTATTCAAAATGTTCTATGCAAATTTTCACACATAATGATCCCAGTGTCCCACTATCATTGTGTCCTTTCACCACATCACCACTACTTTTCCCTTCTTGCATACACAACTTTATGCATGCACATAAACAATTCTCATCATTCATATTACCATATATACTGTGATAACTACCACTATCATTCTTAGCTCTCTCTGTGACTTTCACTCCCTTTGTTCCTGCCCAGGGAATTCCAGTCCTCCACCATTACTCATATTGCCCTCATGCTGCCATCACCACATATACTTGCCCATATACCTTCACTTCCATTGCCATAATATTCTCCATGGAACACATGGTCTAGATCACCTATCCAATGAATTTCTAATTTTCTCTTCTGTCCTCTTTTTTGGAATTCCCTTACTCTCCCTCTCCCACTGTCTTTCCTTATTACCATATTGTATGCTTACATAAAACCAGATATCACAGTAAATTTCTCTCTTGAAGCCTCATTATAGAATTCTAGCAAGTGTTAAATGAGGAACATAGAGCGCTCAAAATGTACAATGTTAGCCAGCCTTTTGTGGCTCATGCCTATAAGCCTAGCCACTCAGGAGGCTGAGATCTGAGGATCAAAGTTCAAAGCCAGCCTGAGTGGAAAAATCTGTGAGACTCTTACCTCCAATTCACCAGCAAAAATCTGTGGAATTATGGCTCAAGAGGGAGAGCACCAACCTTGAGCAAAAAAGTCAAGTGACAGTATGAGGCACTGAGTTTAAGACACAGTACTGCTATGTGTGCATGTATGCGCGTACACACACACACACTACAATTCTTACTGTTCTCACTTGCTAGATACTGATGAATAAATTCGTTTTGGTACTTTTTCATTAAAGAAGCATTTCCTCATTGAGAAAGCAAATGAAAGGCTGATTTCTCCTAAAAGAGACAGGGGAATTACAGTCTCTGAGGAATGCACTATGATGTGGGAGTGTCTAAACTAGTCCCCAGAAGGTTCTAATGGGATTCTCTCCTTCTACAACTTTTTTGAAGCCCCTAGGCTCTGTTGTGCAAGCTACATTCTGCTGACTGTGTGTACCCATGAGGAGGTTAACAAGTATCTCGGTTCTTAGCTCTTAGCAGACATGAGTTTTTTAGTTATTTCGGCACTTACTGGCCTCTTAGCTTTTCTCTAGGATGTTTGGATTGGCGACTGGGTTTTGTTTGGTTCCGTTTTGATAGCTTCCATGATAAATGGATAGGATGCACCTGGGCGAAAAAAGACCTCCTAAACTTTATTTTCCTCATTACACTGGGGAGCTTGTCAAAAATGGAACCTCTGGCTCTAAACAAATAAATGACTAGGACCATTTGTAAGAAAAAAAAGAAGAAGAAGCATTTCCTCATTCTTTATTATACCACTTTCTGGAGTTTTAAAAATATGTTATTAGTATGTCATTAATCTGATACTCTGCAATTGAGCTATTTGTATAATACTTCAGCATTCCTAAAATACCATTTCGGTAGAGTAAATTGTGATATTTTTGGTCCTAAAGAGCTATTTAGGTTCAAGCAAATGAAATACTGAATATATCACTGAGTGTGTTATAGAGAACACTTATGCTTCTATTTCCATGTGGAAAAATTCAAATAGATAAACACTCCTGATTTTCTCTTCACAGGATGAGGAATGGGTTATATGACAAGTATGTTTAGAATAAACAGTTGAATAAGCTTGGCATAGGTTCTTAACCTGCTGCTTTCCTCCCAGGAGCCTATATGCTTAAGGAAATCCTACATTCGGACTGGCTCCTAGCCACACAATTATGAACTCACTTTCAGTTAAAGCTGTGATTGAGCAAATGTACTGTATTTTATGTTCCAATTTGTGATGTCCATACTAAAATAATTTTCTCTAATCACCTTCATTAGTAAGGAAGATCATGGTTGTTTTTTTGTTTGTTTGTTTGTTTGTTTGCCAGTCCTGGGGCTTGGAATTGGGACCTGAGCACTGTCCCTGGTTTCTTTCTGCTCAAGGCTAGCACTCTACCTCTTGGGCCACAGCGCCACTTCCAGCTTTTTCTATATATGTGGTGCTGAGGAATTGAACCCAGGGCTTCATGTATGTGAGGCAAGCACTGTACCACAGGAAGATCATGTTTTAATCTTCATTAATTGATTCCCATTATCTTTCCAATTCACTTGCTTATGAACCTACTCAGAGAAAATGACTATTATTTATTGAAGACCTACAAGTTCCATATATGATAAGCCAGCAGAGTCATATTAACTCTTTTATAGAGAAGGTGCTATCCATATTTTAACACAAATATGTTTCTAAATGGAGTACATTTTTTATTAGCAGTTAAGACAAATACTGGCACCAGGATCAAGCCTAAACAAGAAAATTGTATTGCCAATACCCTTAGAACCAATGTTTCCCGGGATTAAGGATTCAATTTCTGAAGGTTTCAAATTCTGCTGCCTTAATACAGTAAGTGAATGGCAGGGAGAAAGTACTAATATAGTCTACATTTCTTGGACTTACTAGTTTGGGTACCAAGCCTTTATATAGAGAGATTTAGACATTCAGATCTTATGAAAGCTCTATTAGAGAACAACTAAATATAAGTAATTTCTTTTTGTATAGGTACTGAGGTTTGAAATTATGGTCTGGGCACTGTCTCTTAGTTTTCTCACTCATGGCTGGCACTCTACCGCTTGAGAAACACTTCTATGTCTGGCTTTTTGCTGGTTAATTGAAGATGAAAGTTTTACAGACTTTCCTACTCAGGATGACTTCAAACTGAGCTCCTCAGTTTACAGCCCCCTGAGTAGTGAAGATTACAGACATGAATCACTGGCACTTGGCTCAGTGACCCATTTCTTAAAGAATTAAATCAACTTTTTAAAAGCCAGGCACCTGTGATTCACATCTGTAATCCTAGCTACTCAGGATGCTGAGATCTAAGGACTGAGGTTTGAAGCCAGCCCAGGAAGAAAAGTCCCTGGGACTCTTATCTCCAATAAACTACTCAGGAAAAGCTAGAAGTGGCACTGTGGCTCCAGTGGTAGAGTGCTTTGATCTTTGAGCAAAAAGAGGTTCAGGGACAGCACCCAGGCCCTGAGTTAAAGCCCCGGGACCAATAAAAACAAACAAAAAACAAAAAGCCCAACTTTTAAAAAGAAAATTAGGGCTCATGCACTATTCCTAGCTTCTCAGGAACCAGAAATCTGAGGATGGCATTTCAAAACCAGCCCTGGCAGGAAAAGTCTGTGAGACTCTTATTTCCAATTAACCACCAGATAACTGTAAGTGGAGCTGTGCTTCAAAGTGGTAGAGTGCTAGTCTTGAGCAAAAGAGCTCAGGATAGCACCGAAGACCCGAGTTTAGGCCCCATGACTAACAAAAAAAATTAGGTAGATACACAAAAGGAGGGAGGAAGCATGAGCAAATGTAGTCATTATATTTATTGTACATTATGTAAAATTTGATCTACATAATTTGAGGGTATGGATGGTAGGGGGAAAATGGAGAATGATGGAAGAGCTGGCTGACATTGATCAAGATACACTGTACTCATAACCTGCCATATGGAATTGTAACTTCTTTGTACAACCACATAATAATAATAGTAATAAAAATATAATTAAGATAATTATGATCATATAAGACAAGGATAAGCAAACTCTGTTGTTGACGTTATATTTAAAATTCTAGGTGAATTTCCTTTGGTGTATGCCACGTGGCTACTGTATATGTTTTTGGTACACTGGGTATTGTATATATGCCTACCTGATCTAGGGAAGGGAAAGAAAAACGAGGGTGTAAGATATCAGAAGAAATGTACTCACTGCCCTATTATGTAACTGTACCCCTTTTGCCCAACACCTTGTCAACAAAATTTAATTAATAAAAAAAAGAAAAAAAACATGGAAGTGGTACCATGGCTCAAGTGATAGAATGCTAATCTTTAGCACACAAAGGCTCATAAAACAGCACCCAGGCCCTGAATTCAGGCCCCAGCACTCCCCCTCCCCCCCCAAAAAAAGTCCGATTTTTTTTTATTATGCCTGATTTATTGCAGATGTCTGGACTTCTGTTATTGTTTAACATAATTTAAAGTAAATGTTTCCCTTTCTTTGGTAACAAAGAGCATTTTAACTGAGACAATTCTGATATTCAATAATAAATATGGATCTTGCACAGAAAAAAATAATTAAAATTTAGTTGGATATAGGATATTCTTTTTAGCAACAAATTGTAGGGGAGTTTACATCTCCCTTTCCCCTCCCCCCATTTTCTGCTAAGTGGTTCAGTGTTGGTTTTTGAGGTCTTTATATAAGGTTACATCCAATGTTATATGATTTCAGTTAAAGAATAATATCTTAGAGTATAATCTGACTGAAAATGAAAAATCCTGGAATTTTCAGTTTTATCACAGGACAATCAGTGTCATAAAGAAATAACACCTGAACACTAGAAAAAAAGTAGCATGAGGATCAAGTTCAGCATAAGAACACCTTTTATGCCTACACACAGCCGGTCTCTAGAGGTTTCTTAGAAATACTCCCTTTCCAGTTTATGTCATGGTACACCAATCACTAACAAAAACAAATGTATTAGCTCGGCACTAGTGGCTCACCTCTGTAATCCTAGCTACTCAGGAGTCTGAAATCTGAGGATCATGGCTCAAAGCCAGCCCAGGCAGCAAAGTTGTGAGACTTATCTTTAATTAACCACCAAAAGGCTGAAAATGGAACTGTGACATAAGTGGTAGAGCAATAGCCTTGAGCAAAGAAATCTAAAGGGACAGCACTCAGGCTCTGAGTTTAATCCATAGTACTTGAGCAAAAAGAAATGTGTAAGATGCCTCAGCAATCAGAACGAAATTACAACTATAGAACAACATATATGAAAACTTGACTAAAAACTAACAACAGCACTTTAGGACTGTCAAGTGCAGCACGTATAATAAAATAATACTAATTAAACAGCGAAATGAAGAATATCACTGATGAGCCCTGCGATACTGCACTTAGAAAATAAAGTACAAGGTTTACTTCAAAAATAGTCATTAAAAAAAACCACTATAAAGTACAAAGCATTAAGTGGACAATGCCACATCCAAAAATGAGTAGCGGTTAAAGGAAAAAAAGAACCAGAGAAAGGTAATGTTATGTAAGCTACAGATGAAATTCTTTTCTATTAATGCACAGGACACATAAAGTAATGAATAGGTAAGTAAACAGATAAAGGAATCAGTCAGGGAATCAGTTTTGTCTGAAATTTAGACAGTGTTTTTTTAGCTCAGGGAAATTTTCTTCTATTTAAAAAAAAAATTTTGGAGGGGTGGGGCGGCTGGGGATATGGCCTAGTGGCAAGAGTGCTCGCCTCGTATACATGAAGCCCTGGGTTCGATTCCCCAGCACCACATATATAGAAAATGGCCAGAAGTGGTGCTGTGGCTCAAGTGGCAGAGTGCTAGCCTTGAGCAAAAGGAAGCCAGGGACAGTGCTCAGCCCCTGAGTCCAAGGCCCAGGACTGGCCAAAAAAAAAATTTTTTTTTCTTCAATCCTGGGTCTTGAACTCAGGGCCTGGGCCCTGTCCCTGACCACTTGAGTCACAGCACCACTTCTTGCTTTTTCTGATTCTGAGGAATCGACCCCCAGGGCTTCATGCATGCTAGGCAAGCACTTTACCACTAAGCCACATTCCTGGCCCTTCTATTTATTTTTATTTAAGGAATAAGTTTCACAAGGAAAGTAAAAGACCTGTACATTGAAACTATAAAATACTGATAAAAGAAATTAAAGAAGACATAAATAAATGAAAGTACCACTTGTTCATAGGCTAGAAAAAATGGCTGTGCTACTCAAACTAATCTACATACTCTGCAATCTATTAAAACTTAAATGGTATTTTCCACAGAAATAGAAAATTCTAAAATTCATATGGAAGACACAGGCAGTGGCTTCAAACCCAAAAGGGTGATTCGAAATTAAATGAAATTTCAAATGATGCCCCCAAATCTAAAGCAATCTTGACCAAGAAGAACAAATCTGAAACCATTATACTTCCTGATGTCAAATTATGTTATCAAGATTTAGCGGGCTGGGAATATGGCCTAGTGGCAAGAGTGCTTGCCTCCTACACATGAAGCTCTGGGTTCGATTCCCCAGCACCACATATATGGAAAACGGCCAGAAGGGGCGCTGTGGCTCAGGTGGCAGAGTGCTAGCCTTGAGCGGGAAGAAGCCAGGTACAGTGCTCAGGCCCTGAGTCCAAGGCCCAGGACTGGCCAAAAAAAAAAAAAAAGATTTAGCAACAAGAAGTTTGATGTTGGCATAAAATAAGACCCCAAAACCATTGGGACAGAACAGAGTATCCAAAAATAAACTCAAGGGCATACAGTGAACTAATGCAGCACCACAAAAAAAGATACCAAGAATGCACAAAAGAAAAAGGACCATCTTATCAATATATGATGTTGGAAAAATGGGATATCTACGTGTAAATATGAAACTAGATTATATCATACACAAAATCATTTAAAATTATAAAGATTCATATTTACATCCTGAAACTGTAGCACTCCTAGGATAAAGCACAGGAAAAAGACTCCATAGGTAATGAAAGCAAAAACAATATGAAAAGCACCTGACAGAAGAGGAGAAAATATTTGTAAATTATATATCTAATAAGAGTCTAATATCAAAATATAAAAGGAACTCATACAACTCAATACAATATCTATGTGAATATGTGTGTTAAAAACTAAAAGCCATTTGGTAGAGTGCAAGCCAATGAGCAAAAGCAGCAGGTACCGAGTTTGAGTGCCAGTTTCAGACTTAAATTAAAAGCCAAGTGCTAGTACCTTACACTTGCTATCCTACTCAGGAGACTGAGATCTGAGGATAGCAGTTCAAAGCCAGCCCAGGCAGATAAGTCCATGAGACTCTCATCTCCATTTAACCAGCAGAAAATCCACAAGTGGAGCTGAGCCTTAAGGCGTAGAGCACTAGCCTTGAACAAAAAGAAAATAAAAGCTCAGAGGTCAGGCATGCTGGTGGCTCAGGACTGTAATCCTAGAAACTTCGAAGTCTGATATCTGAGGATTTTAATTCGAAGGTGGCCCAGTAGGAAAGGCTGAGAGACTCTTATCTCCAATAACCTATTTAGAAAAAGTCAGAAGTGGTCCTGTGGCTCAAGTGGTAGAGGGCTAGCCTTGACCAAACGAGTTCAGGGACAGTGTCCAGGCCATGAGCTCAAGCCCCAGATATGACAAAACAAAAAAAATGGGCAAAGCATCTGAACAAACAACGATGCAAAGAACACATGCAAATAGATGGCAAGTATGTGAAAAGGTGCTCAGAATCATCAATCATCAAAGAACTACAACTTAAAAGCACAATGAGATATCATCACATTGTTAAATAACTAGGATCATGGGCATGAGCCACCAGTGCCTGGCTGGAAATTCTTCAAACAATTAAAAACAGAACTATCATATGACCCAACGTATAGATCCAAAGGAAACAAAATCATTATCATGAACAGATATAAACTTTTCATTGCAGCATTATCCACAGTTGCCAAGACATGGAAAGAATTTGCTGGCAGGCAAATGGATTTAAAAAAAAACCTGATCTATATACATATAATGGGATACAACTCATCCTTAAAATAGGAAATCCTAGCTGTGCGCTGGTTGTTCATGCCTGTAATCCTCGCTAATCAGGATGCTGGGATCTGAGGATTGCAGTTCAAAGCCAATCCCAGCCAAGAAAGTCCATGAGACTCTTATCTCCAATTAGCCACCAAAACAAAAGTGGAGCTGTGATTCAAGTGGTAGAGCACCAGCCTTGAATAAGAAAGCCAAGAGAGAGTATAAAGCACTGAGTCTAAGCCCCAGTACATGAACACACATACACCTACACACACACACACACACACACACACACACACACACACACATTTCATTCAACACATAAATACCTATAACAAACCTAATGTGTCTGACTCTGCCCTAATTACCAAGGACACAGAAATCAATATAATACATGAAAACCTCTGTCCCATTAAGCTGGGAAATTATTGAAGAAAAACTAAAATAATTCAATGCTCATATACAAGAACATATTAACAATCTATCTGAAAAGTGATCAGGGCAACAGATGCAAATGTCCACATTTCATGAGGAAACTTCAGAATATTAGGGAGGAAGTGCAAATCAGATTTGTTCTTGGAATTATTCTGCTACAGATTTAATCACATGACACATTTTGTTATTGTTAAAAATATAAACAGTATAAAAATTTTAATACAAGCAGTGTCTACATTTTATAAGGGGCTCAGTATAACATCTTATGCTAAATATTCAGATGATATTAAACATTTTTTACACTGAAAAAGAAACCTAAATCGATCCAGGACCAGGAGGTAAAAATAGTCCAGATTGGACCAGAACAGAAAGCTCTAGAATAGGGATTTTTTTTTTACTGGATAATATGATTTATTTGAGCATATTGCAAAATTAAGAAAATAGACATCTGATTGACCTAATGGAAACATTGATAGACAAATAGTATGTAGATGAAATGAATTACTTAAATGCAGAAATTATACAAATATACACAAGAAATAATCACAGTTTAATGATCTGCCTCTTTTGTGAGACAAATGTTTACACAATCACACAGTTTATATATTATCATTAAGCAAGAGGCAAATACAGCAATTTTAAAAGGTAAAAAGGGAAGTGGGGAGAAAAGGTAAGATTTTAAGCTTCATCTACCATAAAAAGCAACAGCTAACACATGAAATAATTAACCCAATAAATAATTGTACAGCTATACTGTTTAGAATTGAGATTTCTTTCAAAAAAGAACTGGCTATGATCCAGCTATAGAGATTACATAAAACTGTGTACAAATAGCCTGGAAGTAGGAAGAGATGAAAGTAAGTACTAGTCATCTTCATTGGGCTTTTTTAGTACTAGTGCTTTGAATTCAGGGACTCAAGGTCTTGCTTAGCTTTTTCTTCTCAAGGCTGGCAGCCTATTACTTGAGCCACACCTCTTCTTGTTACTTGGTTTTCAAACCATACATCAGTCTTGCTATAACAGAATATTGTTAAAAAATACATATTTTAATTATAAATATATACATATAGGCTATTATGAGAAGTGAGATTGACTGGGGTTGAGGAACAATAAAACTTAGAAAGTAATCTAACACCTCACTAACACAAGGGTTTGGTTTTTTTTTTTCCCTTCTTTTGCAATTGATAGGTAGAAGGGTTCCAAAATAGGGTCAAGGACTCTAGAGACAAAAGATAAAAGAGGGGAAACTTATTCTAAGAAATACTTGGATTGCCACAAGAGCACCAGCCAAAATGCACTTAGCTCCTACCTCTCTTCTGGCTCATTCTCAGCTTTTTTTTTTTTTTTTTTACCATTCCTTAAAATGCCTAGGTTTGGACAACTGTACTTCAGACCCTTTTGTTTCTATGTCTGTTTTTTTGTCTTATAAGATTGGGTCTCCATATGTAGCAAAGGATGGACCTGAAATTAGGACACTCTACCTTCATCTTCTTAAGTACTGAAATTACAGGCATCACCACTCCTGGCCCCTCTTTCTTTCTCTGGCCTTATCCTCCACCTCTTTCCTTCTTCCCTCTCCCTCCTCCTTGTTCTCTTTAAAATCTCACTCCACACACTATTCTAGGATGATTTCAATCATACCTCAACTAAAACAATCTCTAGCTGGGCACCAGTGGCTCTTGCATGGAATCCTAGCTACACAAGAGGCTGAAATATGAGGATCACGGTTCAAAGCCAGCCCGGGCAGAAAGAAAGCCCATGAAACTTTTATCTCCAATTTGCCAGCATAACACTGCAAGTGGAGGTGTGGCTTAAATGGTAGAGCACCAGCCTTGAGCAAAGAAGTCAAGGAAGTGCTGGAAGCCCTCCGTTCAAACTCCAAATACTGGCACAAAAACAACCAACTGTAAACAACCTTTATGCTTGATGACTCCCAAATCTATACTCCTGTTTTGCTGCTTGTTTTACAGCCATACAATGACTGCCTACTGGATAATTAGATAATTCCACAGGACATTGTAAAAGGATGTTCAGATGTGCTTGTTCAAAATTGAGCTAATCATTCTCCAG